>NC_133756.1:41102865-41247865 GCF_036562045.2 Rhinolophus sinicus | reverse complement strand
AATACCTAAGACATATAATATGCGATGGTTTATTATTCATTTTATATAGAGTACTTTTTAAAAAATTATAGACAAATAAGCCAAAAGAAATCTTAAGAAAGGATCATTCACAAGAAAAGAAATACACATGGCTAAGAAACTTATTCAACATTCATCAATCTCACTAATATACGAGAATAAAAATTAAAATAAGATAATATATTTGCCCATTAGATTGAGAATGTGAAAAAGATTGATAGTATTTTTGCCCATGTGGTGAAAAGAACAAGCTCAGATACTATCCAAGCACAACTCTTTTTGAAGCTGTCAGTATGTAGCTATCAAAATATAAAATGCACATACTCCCTGACCTAGTAACCTCGCTTCTAGGAATCACTCCTAGCAAAAATCTTCCATTTATAGAAAACTCATATGTAACAATAGCAAAAGTCATATACAGTAATAGCATATATAGTAACAGCAAAAAAAGCAGAGAGGGTTTTTTTTCAGTTGGCCCATTATAGAAACCTGACTCAAATAGCTTAAGCAAAAACCAAAAAAATCGAAAGAAAAAAACATATAAAAGCAAACAATAAGAAAAAGAAAAAAGTACATATATATGTTTGTGTGTGTGTATGTGTAGCTATGTAGATTTTCTAAGACATATTATTAGATAATACTTAAAAAATAACTCAAGTGGCAGAATAATGCTAAGAGTACAAGTTCATGTAATAATAAGAAGCAGAAAGAACAATGACCACCGAAGTACAGGGTGTGTGTGTGTGTGTGTGTATGTATATGAATAGAAAAAGGGCTACAACCTTAATAGAGGTTATCTGTGGGAAGCAAGGTTTGAAGGAGAAACAAAGGCAATCTTTCACATTTTCAAATTTCTATTTTTCATATTATTAAACTTCTCCCCTACATAACCACAATCTTCAAATATGAGGTTTTCCATGTGAAAACAATCATTTAAGAAGAAGAAATGTTATGGTAGAACAAAGGTAGAAGAGACTAATGCCAGGGAATAATTCTGAATTTGGATTCTAAGAAACAGACAGCCCTTCAGCCCTTGCCCTTTAGGAGGTTAAGGGAGATAAACATTTCTCAGATCACCATGACAAACACTTAGAGGTCTGTAGGAGAAGTAAAAGCAAATTGTAGAAGTTAGGAGAGAGCTATTATTTCAAATACCTTACCTAATAATTCATTTTGTTTTACCACTTAATGTTGAGAGGGAAATTCAATTCATTTGAAATCATTTATTCATATTCCTAAACTGAACAGCATATTGATTTTGATATTCATTTTCACTTCATTCAAGAGGCTTTCAATGTGGAGTCCTTTCCATTTTTAAGTGTCCTCAAATCACCCACAATTGTACTGCCACTCTTTGAATGTCAAAAAAGCACAACCACAATTAAAGGGAGATGCTTTCCTACTTAGTTTAGTTGGATTTAACAAAAATTGGCTGAATGGCATTTATGTGCCCAGTACTGGGCAAGGGCTGGAGACGGGAGGATGAAAATTCTATGTCCTTTCTTTGAAGAACCTTCAAATCTACTGGGGAGAACAGAGGCATAAATGCTGGAGTTGTGCTAGGGCACTGAGGGAAAAAAAAAAAAAGGGAGGCGTACTGTACACAGGTGGAGATGGTGGGGACTGGCAAAGAAATTCTGAGCGGGAGCAGGCATTTAAGGTGAAACTTGAACAGCAGGATTCACCTGGGGAATGGAGATGTGGAGGGCAGGTCCAAGGGTGTGAAACAGCACAGCTGTCTACAGAGAGATGGGATCCACATTTCAGGATTGTAAATAGTAAGAGTGAGGAAAGAGAATGGAGGCGAGGTCAAAGAGGTGGACTGGAGGTCAGATTCTTGAAGGCTTTGAATGGAAAGTTAAAGAAGTCATTTTTTATTCTGGGCAGGATTTGAAAGATTTGAAGTGCAGAGCTAGATTTACTTTAAAAATAGCTCACTTTGGTGTAGGATAAGAGAAGAGGACAGGGACACCAGTTGGGAAAGAGTGGCAAAAATTATATAATGTTCTGAACTAGAGAGTGGTAACAGCAGGTAGGAGAATTGGAGATGTGTTTGCGAAACATCTACCATGTTTCCCCGAAAATAAGACCTAGCTGGACCATCAGCTCTAATGTGTCTTTTGGAGAAAAAATTAATGTAAGACCCGGTATTATATTATATTAATTATATTATATTATATTATATTATATTATATTATATTATATTATATTATATTATATTATATTATATTATATCATATTATGACCTGGTCTTATATTAAAATAAAACTGGGTCTTATATTAATTTTTGCTCTAAAAGACACATTAGAGCTGATGGTCCGGCTAGGCCTTATTTTCGGGGAAACACGGTAGGATGTCAATTAACCAGACTTAAATTGTGAGGATTAAATGAGTTTATATACTATACAAAGACCTCAGACCAGTGGGAGGCAGACAGTACACAATGTGTAACTAGTATTGCTATTCTTGGATCCACTCTCTCCTCTCTGTTCCTTTAAATTTTGTGCTCCAGCTTCTTGGCCCACCCTTCCTCTAGTGTCCCTCTCTCTGATCTCACGGCTCATTCTTTTGTTCCCATTGTAACACATTCTGATATTATATGTGCTCTCTCTGGCTGCAGGTTGCTAGACTGTAGGGTCTGTCTCATCTGTATTGTCTTCCCCAGTACCCAGCATACTACCTTGCACAAGGCCCTCAAGGTATTTTTGGTGACAGGTAGATATCAAAGCCCATAATATCTTTCACATACTATTTTTAGCTCAAAATCATGCCTCCAAATGTAAATAAATTAAATTCAATATGAATACTCATTCTAAACTTTCTGCCCAGAGCTCCTTGTATGAAATCGGTTAAAATCATGTCCTACAAATTTATGCTGTGAACTCTTATTCTAACTCTTATTCTATGCCATTTAAGCCTTTGACTTTATTGTCAGCAGATGACACTTCGGGACAGCCCACCAAATTTTAACTGTGCCCTAGGAAGTCAGGTTCAGCCCTCACAAAACAAACACACCCTCCACCAAGTTCAGGTTGATATTCCAAGGGTTGAGAAATTCCTTCTTCCCTGAGATAGGTAGACTAATGGCCCCATAAAGATGTCCATATCCTTATTCCTGAAACTTGTGAATATGTTACCTTACATAACAAAGGAAATTATGCCATTGTAATTAAATTAAAGATTTTGAGATGGAGAGATTACCCTGGATTATTCAGGCCCAGTGTAATCACAAAGACCGTTATAAGAGAAAAAAGGAGACAGGAGAGTCAGAAAAGTAGATGTGACAATGGAAGCAGAGGTCAGTGTGATGTAGGACCACGAGCAGAGAAAGGTGGACAGCCTTGCATTCTCTTAGAAGTTCCAGAAGGAACGCAGAACTGCCTACCTATTTTTGACTTCTAACTTCAAAACTATAAGAAAATAAATTTGTGTTGCTTTAAGCCACTAAGTCTACGGTAATTTGTTACAGCAGCATTGGGAAACTCATATATCCCTAACTCAAATCTCATTGGTACAAATAACTTCCAGTGTATTTCCTTTGATGTAGTTCCAACATCTCAAGAATTGTTCTTACATTTTCTTTTTTTTTCAGTTGCATTTTTGGCAATTTTTAACCTTTTAAACCACAATTACCTTTTTTTTTTTTTTTTCTTTAAGGAGGGCACAGCTCACAGTGGCCCATGTGGGGAATGAACTGGCATCACCTTGGCATTAGTAGCACCATGCTCTAACCAACTGAGCTAACCAGTGTCATTCTTACATTAATGAGCTAACTGGCCACCCCATTCTTACATTTTCAAGTAGAAGAGTAAGCATGGCTTCTCATTCTTTTTATGATTCTAACCAAGATATTGCTGTAACATTGGTCCAAACAACTCAATACTATAAATTTCCATCTATTTTTAAAATGAAAGTCAATTTGACCCAGCTAGTTCTCTGAATTCCTGCCAATATTTTTGGAACCATTTTTTAAAATACAAATTGGATAGCAACTACACTCATTCCTTTTATCTTCCATTTTGTGTACTTCTTTGTTTGCCTTGTGTTTAGTTAGACTGCAGTGAGTGATAAAAGATACTTCCTTAGACCACCAGCATTGAAATAATTTCATATTAACAAAATCGATACCAACAACTAAAGAATAACTCTGTTGGTCTTTCCAGAATAAATGACCTCCCATTCCTATTTCTTGATGAGCTTAAAAACGAGAAGATGCTCAATTCTTAACTCTTACACTAGAAGCATCTCAGACCTAGAAAATTCTGTCTTACTCAGTAAGATATTTATTCTAAACGTATATAACATCTTACGTTTTACCTTGTAAACGTCCTTACTAACTTGACGCCCTATGCTCACCATCTGTTTTATCCTGGCAATATCAGTATATTTTTATACGACAAAAGAAAAAACACAAAACTTTCTTACTGGTTCTTAAATGAGAAATATGTTCAGTGTTTCAGATATCACCTGGAAATTTTCAACTTCTCATTAATGTAAGAATGACACTGTGTTCTGAATCTGTAAAATTTCAGAGCTTAAAATGGGGAGAATGAAAGCGGACAATGGGGTATGCACTGTCTGATGTTCACCTGGAAATCGGGAGTCCAGTTCAGCCCCTGGCAGGTGCCTGCTATGAAGTCCTCTTCCCGTCCTTCCTACCCTTCCTAAAGCCTCTTCTAGATGCCTTTCTTGGGAACACATGCAGTAGTGGCAGACGTCTGGATATCATGCTTCAGCAATACTGGGGTCCAGGTGACAAATTTCAAACCTGAAGCAACCTTCCTAAGTCTTCCTGCAGAGACTCTAGAAGTTGTTCTGTCCACAGACATTAGAGTGTGGAGACTTTTCTGCCATTGCTACTCCATTGTGCTGGGCCAAATCTCTAGTTTACTAGTCAGGATAAAGAAGTGAAAGGGGTCAATAAGCCCACAAAAATGTTCTCAGAACCATTCGCCATCAGGAAAACCCAAATCAAAACCATAGTGAAATACTAGGATGGCTATAATAAAAAAGACAAATAATAACAAGTATTGGTGAGGATGTGGAGAAATTGGAACTCTCATACACTGCTGGCTGGAACGTAAAATGATGCTGCTGCTTTGAAAAGCAGTTTGGCACTTGCTCAAAACTCTACATATAAAGTTTCCCTATGACCCAGCAATTCCACTCCTAGGTATATGCCTAAAAGAAATGAAAACTCACATCCACAGAAAAACTTATATATGAATGTTCATAGCAGCATTACTCATAATAGTCAAAAAGGAGAAACAACCCAAATGTCTATTAGCTGATGAACGGATAAATAAAATGTGGTATAGTCATATAATAGCATATTTTTATTCTTAAATTGGAATGAAATAATGATACTTGCCACAACATGGATAAACCTTGAAAATATTATGATAAATAAATAAGTCAGTCTCAAAAAACCACATATTATGACTCTATTGATATGGAATATCCAAAATAGGCAAATCTGTAGAAGAGAAAGTAAATCAGTGTTTTCCTAAGGCTAGCAGAGCCTGGAAGTCTGAGGGGTGACAGCTAAGGGGTGTGGGATTTCATTCTGCGGTGACTAAAATGTGCTAAAATTGATTGCAGCAATGATTATACAACTCCAGATATAGTACTGGATGCCACTAAACTGTACACTTTAAATGAGCAAACTATATGGAATGTGAATTATATATTAACGAAACTGTTTGTTTTTAAAAAGAAAGAAGTGGAATGAATGAATATTTCCCACCACGTTATTTCCTGAGCTGTGTCACTGGTTGCTTAACCCATATACGTCCTCCAGCCCTACCTCCTCTTTTCTTGGGATTGACAAGATCAAAACCAGCAGCATCTTGGAGAGGCACAATGCTGGATTGGCCAGAATTTTTTGTTCTATTTCATTTGTGAAATAATGACTAGCAGGGGCATTTGCTTAATTCTGCTTGCTTCTTCCAGAAAACTACTATCAGAGCCCAATCACATGCCATTTTTCATTATTTCCTAAGGGATGTTCACCTTAAATAATTTTTTCTGCTTTCTTCCACTCACGCTCCAAGCCTCCACTCCACTGTGTCAATATTCATATATATTTCCTTCTGCTGACTTCTAGTCATTTCTCCAAAGCCTGCTCTCCACAGAGCGGTAACAGTTGATTGCCTTTAACAAGATCTGATCCAAGCCCCCCTAGCCTGGTCTCCAGCCTCCTCTTTTCATGAGCTAAGCCACCTCGTTGGACCTAAAACCTCCATTATCAGTCTCTCCTTAAGACACTGAAGTCCTCCTTGAGCTCTAAATGTGCCTTGGAAAGAAAAGCATATTGATAAACTCCCACGTATGTCCCACAATATAGAGTCAAACACAATAGTTGCTCAATAATGTTTTTTAAAGAATGAGTTGGGAAGGTCTGGGGCATGTGGCACATTGTAGAATAGTTTTTCTATGTTGGGAACCTCAGTACTGGGAAGATGCACAGAGCCGTGGAAAGCCTCAGGGTGATGGCAATCTGTTTACATGGGTAACTGAAAGAGAGAACAGAACCATTAAATGAAAGAAGATGAGGTTTTAGCAAAAAATATTTTTCACTTAATTCACAGTATTGCTTGGGATGGGCCCAGACTCCTTCCTTCTTGGGACAAAAGTCCTTTTTTATTCCATCACAAAGTAGTATCACTCTATTTCTATTGAATCTTTGTTGTCACATTTCAGTGGTAGTGGAAGTGGATGCTCTCTCTCCATGGGTATAAATCAGCTAATAAAGATTTGCAAGAACCCCAAGATCCAACAGGGAGCAGGGTCCTACCTAACGCAAGCAGAAGACCAGTCTGATCTCACAGGCTCCATTTCTATGAGCCTCAGAAACTCTGGAGTTTATTAGCACATGATGTGTCCAACGAAACCCACGTTTCACACACAGCACATTATTAAACAATGATTCTGTCTCAAGGAGGTTTCCCTCAGTGGCTATTGACAAGTACAGTCAAATCAACACTGTGCCTGGTTCTGAAATTAAGTGGCACCACTTTCTCCCATGTACGTGCTGCCCCACAAGTCCTTTTAAAAACTATTTCTGATTGTTAAGATTAGCAAAGTTGAAAGACTCATGATAGTGCTGCCTAAGACCCTTCATTCCGCACTCTATTTTGGGTGCTTTTAATATATTAGGTTGGTGCGAAAGTAATTTTTGCAATTATTTTTAACCCTTTGAACCGCAATTACTTTTGCACCAACCTAATACAATGCTGCATTTAAAGCAATGTACAGCCAGAAGGACAAACTCTGCTTCTCCAGGATTGTAGAGGTGATTCTACTTCTAAACTTATTGACATCCTTGCCTCTTTGGAAATAAAATTATCCCATTAGGCTGTCTGAGTCTTGTCTTTTTGGGCCCCAGTCTAAGTTGTACTTGGATCTATTTATAAAGTGAAGAACAACCACTCCCTGTCATGTCAATAATTGATGATGTAGGACAAGCTCTAGTTTGATTATATGTCTAAATGTATCTGACATATTACCCTGAGTTTTCCAATAATAGTTTTGGCTGCCCATTTCTTGCCTCAGTATGCTAATCAGCACATCTCTGCTGTAAACAATAATGCTTCTACCAGGTACCAGAAAAAAAATTAGCCACATTACCTGATAGAGAATTGTTTTCTGTTTAGTAGGACGATGATACCCACCCCCTTGTTGGCTATGTTGAGTGTGATCTATGCAGTTACAAGGTGGGAGAGAAGGACTAGAAGCTTCTGAGCTCTCTATCATTGAACAAGGCCACACCTGAAGTATGCTAGAAAAAAAATGACAGTGGGCGTGATCCTATTAAAATGCTTCCATATATCAGAATATCATTCTACAGTCTAAATGTTTTAAAAATATCAATACTAAAATAATAGATAGTAATCATTTAGAGAAGCTCAAGTCACAAATAATATAACTCCAGCAATAGTAAAATCTCATTGAATATGATCATATGATCTATTATGCCACTGGACCACAAGTTACATTCAATTCATTTAAATCTAAGATGCCGTAGAGTGAAGCTCCCAAATGCCATGGTGTTACCCTTTAACACAGCTTCTAAATATTATTCTTTAAGCATCCATTCTTGGGTTTCCTATCTTATCTGTGTGTTTGATATGCATTTGTATTACTCTATACTTTTAAACACAGATTACTTTCCTGTAATATAAATGCATAATTCTTTATACTAAATATCGAAGCTACATTAAGCATTCATTCATTTTTCCCTCCTGACATTTATTCAATACTTTAGAGAGCTGAATTGTGGCACTCCAAAAATACATCCACCCAGAAACTCAGAATGTGATCTGATACGGAGTAAAGGTCTTTGCAGTTGTGACTAAGGTGCCATTGGATGGCTTGTCCTTTGGCAAATTTTGTTTGCTGATAGTGTTTGGTGGGCCAGTTATTCTTTCTGCCCCATTTCCTTGAATTCTTCTGCTGCCTTCATTTCATTTAGTATATAGAGCTTAAAGTTTACTTAACTCTTAGGTTCTATTTCATGTTATCTGATCTAAAACTGTATTTTAAACTACATCTACACTGGGATACTGATTCAAATGTTTTAGCTGAAAATCTGTGTTTTTTTTCACATATCCGTATAATATTTCTATATTCTGTCATATACATTAGAAATATCACAATATTGTTCACTCACTATCTTTTTAATATATTAAATTTTGTTTTCTTGTGTTATGGTGGAAAGAACACCACTTTGTGATAAAACAGACTTAGGTTTGGAGATATTATAGTCTTGGGGCAAGTTAGCTAATCTCTACTAGCTTCAGTTTCTTCTGTTCAATGGTGTTATGGATGGAATTGTGCCTCCTACAATTTGTATGTTGAATAATGTTTCGTACCTCAGAAGTGAGCTTATTTAGAGGTAGGATCTTTACAGGGGTAATCAAGTTAAAATGAAGTATTTAGAGTGGGCCCTAATTCAATATAACTAGTGTACTTATAAAAGGGGGGACATTTGGACAGAGATACACATAGAAGAAGAGCAATGTGAAGAGACATTGGAAAAGACAGCCACCTACAAGCCAAGGAGCAAGACCTGAAACTGCCACTTCACTCACAGTCTTCAGACAGGAATAAACCCTGTCAACACCTTGATTTTGAACTTCTATCCTCTAGAACTATGATACAATAAATTTCTGTTGTTTAAGTCACCTACTTTGTGGTACAGTGTGTGGCAACACTAGAAAACTGATACAAATGGCAATAATAATACTTTCCTCAGAAGATTATTTAAGAGGAATGAATAATGGGGAAGATATTATCGGTCCCTTTCCTGGAAACCATCACCTTTTCTTACTTGCTGACAGAGCTCCAACTTTTTGGGGGGGATCAGGAAGAGATCCCTTGATCTCAAAAGCGTGGACGCAGTCCCTGTGGTTGGGTGAACATGTGACACAGCGTTGGCCTACGGGATGTGAAGGGAAATTGCTGAGGGTTCTGAGCAAGATGGTTTTTCCTGATCAGAGAGTCACACGTCGAGAAATACTTCCAGACTTGGAAGTGAATTCTGGGAGAATGTGATGCTGGACACGGCCACAGCTTTCTCAGACTCTGGGAACAATGGGGCGGCCAAAGCATCACAGAGATGCTGAACTGATCCACAGCTCTAATTTTATTGATTGACTGAATCAATTCCAGTAACTGCTTTATCCAGACTGGTTGTTATATGAGAAAAATTTTCTATTGTTTAGGTACTCTTTGCCAGGGATGCTTGTACCAAACTGAAGCAACAAACTGCCTGTTTCACAGTGTGTACTTATCAAACACTGGCTCCCTTTTCTCTCTGCTTTCATGTTGAAGCTTTTGTATCTTTGTTCCTCTCTCTTACCTTTGAGGCTGATTCATTTAGGCTGCCTTGATATCCTGCTTCTCTACCTTTGGTTTCATTAAAATTTGGAAAAACTGCATTTAGCTTTATTATCAAGTATGTTTTGTGCTTTTCCTTCTCCTTTACTCATCTCTTAAAATTTGCTTCCTTCGGTCAGTTTTCCCCAAACTGATCTCCTTTCCTGCTGTTGTGTGTGTTACAGCTCAAGAAAATGATTTACTCTTCCTGCTGTTTGTCTCTGTGACTTGGAGTATCATCGCCTGGGATAAGGACCTTGCCTTTTGAATCATCTACCTTGTAAAGCATCCTGCATACATTCAGGGATTTACAAATTACAGATGGAGCATGACCCAGGGCTTTGGTGAGTGGCGACAGTAGAAAATGGATGGGAAAGAGGCTAGAGTCTTTGAACAGGCTCTGTCCTTTTCCACCAGGAGAACAGTGGTTTAATTTGGCACAAGGGAATAGCAAGCAAAACTCCAAATGAGAAACGGCTTGTAGAGAGAGGCAGAGGGGAGAGAAGAAAAGGAAAGGAGTCCATTTAAAACTAATTTCCATTTACTACATTCTGTCAACACTGAGACAAGGGTAAAAAAAGACAAAAAAAAGTGTCTTCCTCCTCCTCCTGGGGTCCTCCCCCGACCACCTTAGGAGTAATCCCTATGTATTATTCCAGAAAAAGTTTATGAATATGTGGTCACCTATAAACATTATAGATAATATTTACTTGTATACAGCCTTTTTTTTCAGTACAAATGGTTCACTATAAATATGATTCTGCAACTTGTTCTTTTACTTCTTTTACTTCAAACTACTTCAAACTACATATTGGATATTTTTGCACATCTATATAAATTCCATAAATGCCTGAGTAAAAGGTGAAGTTACTTTCCCCAAATTGTCTTTCAGAAAAGAAGGATAACTATCTCTAGGTCCTGACAAAGTCTCTCAGATTATGAGAAGCTTTCCTCGTGGCTTAATTTTGAACAAAAGATTGTTGTTTGGGAAAGACACAGTAGCCCGAAACCACCTCAGTCAATAGTTCAGGATGCTTATTGAGGTCACCTGTTAGAATTGATTAAAAGGGGACAAAGAAGTTTATCACAGCATAGTCTTGTGTTTACTGCTGGTGGTAAGAATCTGATCTCCATTTTGAGATTGTGTAAAGAAACCTTTCAAAGATCATTTAATAAGCAACAAAGTAATAATTTTGTGAAACCCTACATAGACTCCTACAGAATGAATGATAATAAAAAAATATTTCTTGATGTTCTGCATGGTACTGTGATTTGGGATCAAATTTCTAGTGAAAGCATCTTGTGTGGGCCAACAAATGCTGCATGTCAAGTAACAGATGGAAATAAGTTAACGTATGCTGAAAAATATGTGTGGATGACTTAGAGAGGAGATTCAGTTTGTTAAACTGCTGTTAAATTGCTTGTGAAATATTTAAAAAATACTAATTCATGCAATGCAAAAAATGGAAATATTTCCAAAGTAATATATGTGATCTTATATGTGAATGAGTAACTAGATTAATAAATACAAGTAGACATTTGATAATTCCATTTATAATTCTAAAATCATGTACACTTAAGTTGGTCAAAGCCTTTTAAAAAATCTTTACATTGGAGAGTATGAGATTGATTTATATTCTAGATAACTTTTTATGAGAATACAATGGAAGATCTACCCCATTCTTAAGGGCTGCTAAGTATTTCATAATAGAGGTGCACCATGGTTTTTATGGCCAGTTGTCTATTGATGGCCACTTATATTTTATGTTCTGTAATTACAAACATAGTTGTGATTAAATTCTACAGCTGCATCTTCATGCATTCTTGTAAGTATGTCTACTGAATGAATTCCCCCAACTATAAATTCTGGGTCAATTTATATTATAGTTAAATGGAATTTTCTATTCTTTCTTTATTTTCTCTTTTTCTTACCAAGAGGGAGGTCTTATTAGTGTACTGCACTTGAGTTACACTATAAGTGGTAGTCAAAATAAGCAAGAGAGATGTTTTATTATCTTACATATTTTCACTCTGAAGTCCTTAGGACCCATTCTCCTCCACTAAAGCCCAGGACACAATAGGACCCCACCAGGAAAAGACCTAATAAAACTGAGAACCTGGGAGTGGCAAATCTGGGAGATGACCAGAAAGATCAAAAGACCAGGTAGGAAGAGAAAACCGTGGAAAGAGGTGGTGAGAAAGGGCATGGAAAAGGAAATTAGAGCAGAGCCTCCCTGACTTTCATCTGGGTTGGCCTCTGTAGTTTGTTAAGTGACCCGATGGACAGAGCAAACACATCCTCTGGGCTTCATGTACACTTTATTTCTGGTAATGAGATTTTATTTTCACACTCTACCAGATACTATGAGCATTACTAAGAGGTTATAATAAATATTGCCAAATTGCCCTCCAGAAAAGCTGTTTCAAATTATACTCCCACCAAGAGTTTTCCCGTATATCCTCACCAATGTTCCGCATCATCAAACTTTTTAATTATTGTCAATCAGTGAAAAATGATATCTCATTTTAATTATTGTCAATTAGTGAAAAATGGTATCTCAGTGGTATTTCTTTAATTACATGTAAGTTTAAGCATCTTTTAATGGCCTTTTAACAATTATACTTGTATATCTTCTTCTTTACCTATTTTGTTTTTGGTTATTTATATATTTTTACTGATATATAAAGAGCTTGCCATATATTTAGGAAATTAACCTTTTGTCTGTCAAGTAGGGCAAATTACTGCTCAATTTCTTATTTATCATTTCATGTTGTTTAATTTATAAATTAATTACTACTGCTATGCAAAATATTTATATTTTTATGTAATCAAATTTATTAACTGCTTTTCTTAGATGTTCTGTTGTAAAGTGCTGTTATATTTTAAGCCCAGCTGGTTAATGTATCAGAACACAGAAAATCAGTCAGAGTCTCATTTTAGCCACTTACCAGCCAAGTGACCTTGGACAAATCACTTAAACTTCAATAAATTTCTTCCTTTACTGAGAGCAAACTATCTTCTGTCTCCCTCTTTTGCTTTCTGCTGTCTTGAGAATTGAATAAGGTAAAGTTTATCAATAGCTCTTGACCCAACAGAATCTACATGAATGGTAAAGTAGTTTAGATCCACAAATGGACAATAAATGTCAAAGAATTTTTAGAAGATGAAGTCCTTGAAAATAAAACCTTGAATTAGGAAAAAATCATGCAGATTTGTGGGATTGACTAAAAAGACTTCTAGCAAGGCCAAGAGAGGTTTTGTGAAAGCCTCTTTCTCCTGTTGGTCAAGACTCCCACTAAACATCTCAGAAACAGTAGTTTATTAAGTCATCTTAAGGACCCTCACATTCAGAAAGTTCTTCCATGCATCTTGTCAGTACCGTGTTTCTCCGAAAATAAGACCTAATTGGAAAATAAGCACTAGCATGATTTTTCAGGATGACATCCCCTGAACATAAGCCCTAATGCACCTTTGGGAGCAAACCTTAATATAAGAACCAGTCTTATTTTTGGGGAAACACGGTAGTGGAGATCAGTGTTTAGGAAAAAATCCTAATCACTCATTGTTTCTCTCCTAAGGGTTCTAACCAATTGAGGATAGAAAGAACAAGCCAATTGGTCGTCACAAAAAATCATCAGCTTTATTGATGATAACCAGCACTGGGAAATGTAGAAGGCCCTCCTATCACCTTCTGTCGGGACCATATGCCTCTGACTTGGCCAACAGATGCAAACAGAAATATAGTAACCAAGAGGGCAGAGCCTTAGCTGGGCTGCTAGAAGCAGCTCCTGTGTGGCCTGTTTCTGGGTGAAATCACAGAGGCAATGCCCTCAGAGCAGGACAGACTGGTATATATATGGGGTCAGAGAGAGGCCAGCCATAAGGTGGCCTGGGTGGGCTTGAGCTGTGGTCTCGCCCTTGACCAACATGGTCAAAGACATTCAGGCTCTCCATGTTCTCCTCTTTCAGATGTGGCCTTCCCTTGGGGTAAGTGAGGGCACTTAGAGAGAAGAAAAAAGTGTCACTCTTTTCAATATTGCCCTCGTAGAGGTGTTGAATGGAACTCCCTTCACTTCCACTGGAAACATGAAGGAGAGAGAGAACTGTATTTACCTCCTAAGAATACAGCTTTGATGCTGATGGTTTGGGCTGAATCTACCAATACTTACTGGGCACTTTCAAGCAAGTTTCTTAAACTATCTGAGACCTAGCTACCTCCTCTCTAAAATGGGACCTGAATACTTACCTGCTTAGGTAGGTTAGAGAATTAAAGAGACAATACATGTCAGGCACTTAGAGTAACTGGAGAGAAACTTGAACTCAATAAATGTTGGTTTTCTTTCTATATCCCCCTAAATCTTTTCTAAAGACCAGGCTTAGTTTTGTTCCATACTTCAGTGAAAGTGAATAGTCACAGATCAACCTTCCATCAATGATTTGACTTCATGTTTTTGAAGCTAAATAATATCACTTATTTTGTCCTCCTCCACCTGGGCCCAATTTTCCAGCCCCAGACTTTATCATGCCTCTTTTCAGAACCATCTTCTATCCTCTTGATTTCTCTTAATTTGTGGAAGAACAGTTTAGACCGTGTGCTCCGCTCCCCAAAACCAAGAGGATCCAACACGCATAAGTACAATAGACTTTCTTCCCCTATGCTCCACTGTCTACCCACTCCACCCCCACCAAAAAAAACACAAAAAACTGCCCACAGTTACGCCTCACTCCCAGCCAAGAACTGGAGAGTTCTTTTCCTCGGATTCATGTGGTGTCAGTGACTCCTCATTTCCCACCATTCCCGATATTATAGCTCCCCCTCCCTCAGAAAATCCCAAATTAGGGATATTAATACTCATGACTAGGTCTCTTGAAGAAAGCAGATACATCTGGCACCTTTGGCAAGGTTCCAAATTACATAATTGTTAAAAACAAATCCTCATAAATTAATTAAAAATATAAGAAAGAATACCACACTTTTTGGGTTCTTCAACCATCTGTAGAAGACAGACAGCAGAACGGCCCCAGCACTGGAGAAAACTCTCTCCCGGGGCCACAAAGCAGTCAGCCTGAGAGGGCAGTGACTTCAGAATGCAGACATATGGAGAGGTCATTTGTTTCTCATTTACCCAACAGATAAGAATATGGAAATAGTCTCAGTCCATTTGTTTGATGGGCCTCCTAAGCCAGAAATAAACAAATCGATACAATTAGTTTTGGCTCATCATCATTAAGGAACCTTCATGCTGGGACACAATTTAATTACACCTCTTGCTCCACAAGAAACCTCTTGAGATGGGTGGCTTCTCTTGAGGTTGTAGCAAAGCTGCAGTGGGTGGGGAGGCTCAGAGGCGGTGTCTGTATGACTCCTTGAGAATGCTGTGCACATGGATGGCATAGCAAGGACAGTCTAGGATGGTTTTAAGTGCTCCTGCTACCAGTTCTTGGATTCATTTGAGCAAATCTGCAAAGTCTATGATGAGTGCAGAAATACATCAATGCTAACAAATGGAAACAATGACTACAGATTCAAATGAGGTTGTCTAATTGAGGACTGAAATCAAACCAGAAGCCAGAATGCTTGGGGTGGGTCCTCCAGGCTCCTTTGTAATAGTGACAGAGTTCCAGGACTGCCTTTTGCCTCAGCTTTTCCACCTCAGTCTCTGGCATAATATGACTAACAAGCAGCTAATACTCTGTAAATGAGAACAGAGACCTTAACATTGTTCATGGACTTTTGGACCAGTCTTTGGACCATGGTTGTTGCTCAGTGGACTTACAGTCAGGTGGATTGTTTCATATGAACAGAGGAATTATTTCACATCTTACCCCTTCCTTCCCTCATCTCCAAGTATAACTCATCTTTAAACCAAATCTGAAGAGAATGATTGTCCAACTGGAGTAACAGCAATTTTCTTTTGGAAGTGATCTTAGAAAAATCAGTGCTGCCAACAACCTAAGTTTCAAATTGGGAAACTAAGGCCCCATGTAGTTAATTTGCCTAGCTTACCCAGCCTGATGAAGGCAATTGGTACTTGAATCTAAAACTCTATTGGAGTATTCCCTTTGCTATACCAGCCTAATAAGTCCATAGTTCCATAGTTCTCTGTTAAGCAAGACTTGCAAATAATAAAATCTTTTGAAAGTTTAATTTGTTATTTCAACTTGTAGTTTTTTCCACTGGATTCCACAGAAGACCATCCATGGAGAAAAAATGATTTGTAGAAGATTATCCAGCTTTTAATTTATAGGAGCCATTAATCAATTAAATACATATTTTTGGAGTTGACTTTGTATCTCCTTTTTCTCAAAGTAAGTGAAATATATTTTGATCTTAGAATCTGTATTTAAACATATGGAAGGATTGTAGAACTGTATGTTACAACTTGAAGGCGAGTTACCTAGGACAGCCTCCTGATCTCTATCAGACTATGATGTGAGAAATAACTTTATTTTTTACTAAACTAGCAAAATTTAGGGATTGATTGCTATAGGACTTAGCATTACTCTCTCTGACTATCACATCAGACTTTTTACACCACTATTTAAGATTTCAAAGGCACCCATAACATACCTTTCAAACACAGTAAGAAATCCTCCCTTAAGCATCTAATTCATATGCAACAATATTATGATAAATATTCTGTTATTTTCAGCAATCTTCTCTAATAATAGTAAAATTAACTCTATTAGTCTATTTTCTAATAATAGTAAAAAGTTCTGTTAATGAGTATTGTGTGTGTACCTGGTGCACACATAGCATACACTCTGTGATGGTCAACTTGACTGGGACACAAGTTGCCCAGACATTTGGTGAAATGTTATTCTGAATGTTTCTGTGAGGGTGTTTCTGGATGAGATTGGAATTTTAATTGATAGACTGAGTAAAGCAGATTGCCCTCCTCAAGGTGGGTGTGCTTCATCCAATCAGTTGAAGGCCTGAATAGAAACAAACAAACACAAAGATTGATCCTCCATGAGCAAGAGGAAACTCCTTCTGTCTGACTGCTTTAAGCTGAGACATTTTTCTTTTGGATTTAGTATCAGCTCTTCTTGTTTCGTGATTCGAAAGGCCTATGGACTGTAACTACACCATTAGCTCACCTGGGTCTTCAGTTTGCTGCCTACAGATTTTGGGGCTTATCAGCCTCCATAATCATGTAAGCCAATTATACATATAATCTTATTCATTCTGTTTCTCTGGAGAACTCTGACTAATACACACTTGTATTATATACAAGTATATAACTTGAATGTTTGTAAATTAACAAATGGATTAGAAAACAATTCAAGAGCCTTAAGGGACTTGATAAGACCTACATTTTCTCCAAGAAAGAAAAGCAAATTTACCTAAAAACAGAAGAACCTCAGTAGGCTGTGCAAAATAAGATTGCTAGATATTTAAGGGGGTGTGGATTTTAGAAAGCATAGGATAAGGAAAAGACATCATTTAGCACTCAAAATGGATAAGAAGTATATTAGGAAAGTGCCACCAAGCATGTGTTTAGAAGTCCTGTAACCAAGATTGAGTCAAGGTTATAATAAGACACCAAGAAATTTTGATAGATATTCTACTATTCAAAAACTTCATAGAGTTGCAGAGATTTAGAGACATATAGACATAGCAAAACCCAACTAAGAGTCTGGGAAGAGATGATAAAGGAATATAATGAGAAAAGGGAACAAATCTGGAGGTGTGGGACACCTACAAGTACCTGCTCATATTCTCTGAGGAAATGGCCCTGAACATATACAACGTTTTCAGATTGTGGAGGTTCCTGATAAGTTAATTGCTATCAATTTGAAAAAAATTCTGACTGGCTGAACCCAACAACTCTTCTTTTTAAATACACATGCTGTAATGACAAAGTGAGACAAATAAATTGATACATGTTAAACATGTTTTGAAATAAGACTAAACTATACAATAAAAATATAGAAATCAAGCCTAATGTTTGCACTATATTTTATTCTGAATTGCTGAAAACATAAAAGCAGAGAGACAGCCATTCCCTTTGGACAGTCCAGGAAGTCTCACATTCTAGAAAACTAGAAGATTTCCAAATAACTGAGTATGTTTTAGAAATAGTTAATCAAAATCAGGAATCAGTACTTTGAGATCACAATGCAAAATTGGGAGCAAAGGGATTACAATTGTAGTTTTGTGTCTTTCTTTCATACTAAGATCACATTTCTATTTTTGAAATGTATCCCCTAAATTCCCTTGCTTAACAAATCCCACTCCAGAAGTTATTGTGCAGTGTCATTCTCTCATCAGTTTCTCTAGGCTTTGTGTGCCAGTAAGCCATGTATTTCAAACTTTGCCAACTCTACACAGCAGCATCTACCTGGCCAGCCACTTGAAAACCCTCCAACACAAGTAGTTTTATAACAGATATTCTTTACTTCCAAAGACAGCATTCAATTTTGAAGGGTTGAATGATACAAGCAATTGAAAAACAAATTGAAAATTGAACTTGAAAGGGAGTAAAATGATATATAAAAGTGGGCCTAATGGGGATTTCTGGTGAAGATGGTGGAGTACGCAAATTCTGTGCTCACTTCCTCTCAGGACCACATCAATTACAACTACACCACAGAACAACCATTATTGAGAATCATCTGAAGTCCAGCTGAACCAAAGCCCTACAACTACAGATATACTCATACAGAAGGAGCCACCTTGAGACTGGTAAGAGGGGTAGAGATATGGAACAGTCTGGTCCCACACCCACATGTGACCATTAAAAATAGGAAGGGATATCTCGGCTTCAGAACTACCCCTCTGAAAAGTGAGGGGTTCTAGTCCCTCCCCAGCCTAGCATTTCAGTGCTGGGGATGAAGTCCCCATAATTTCTGGCTGTGAAAACCAGCACAGATTGTAGCTGAGTAAGATGGAAGGCTGCTGCACTCCCAGGCGCTCCTCTTAAAGGGCCCATGCATGGACTTATTCATTGATGGATTCACTCTGAGCTCCAGCACTGTGGCAGCAACTTGAAAGGCACCAGGGACATATGGGGAAGAACTGAATTATCTAGCTTCAGGGTGAGGACTGGAGGAAGAGCTTTCTCCCAGATGGAGGAGCTGATGTAGGCCATTGTTTCTTTGTTGAGCCCTCTCCCTCTCTGTGTGCAGATTCAGGCAGACACCACTCTGAGTCTCCATCAAACTGTCTATCACCTTTCGTCTGCCCCACCCTAGTGATCCCCTGACACCACGCCCTACTCAACTTTTGGGCACACCCAAGCTGCTTCCAGTGGCTTTTCCCTATAAACAGCCTGCCTTGGCTCAAGCTACAGACTTCTAAAATCTCTCAAAGGTTCACAAAACCCAAACAAGCAGCACTTGGCTTCAGCATATCCCGTACTTCTAGCTGAGCAACCCGACACTACTGACACCAAGCCTTGGTTCACAGCTTGGTCTCTCAAGACAACTCCAAACATGGGTAATGCTCATCTCTAAATTGTGTTGTTGCTTATGCCAGGTGGCCCTGGGCAGGACACAGACTGTGGCTGAACTTGGTCGGCAGTGGGTCCCCTCACAGGAGACCCTGGGGTTGGCAGGCCCAGTGACCAGCTTTGCCCTGGGTGGGATATTCACCCAGTGACCTCCAAGGAAGACACAGCCAAAGGTCAGAATGGGCAGGTACCAGGACCCCCCTAAAGTTAACCCTGCTTTGTATAGTCAGCCCCTGCACAATAGCTCCTCCACTGTAGTCATAGCCAGTCTTCACAACGATTCAACCTGAGGGTTAATCCCTCCTATTGATGTGAAAACAACAACCAAGGCTCAACTACAACAGGAGGGCACACGCAATCCACACAAGGGACACACCTAGAACACCCAGCTCTGGTGACAAGGGAGACTGTACTACTGGTTACCACAGGACACCTACTACATAAGGTCACTCTACTAAGACCAGGAGGCAAAGCAGCCCTACCTAATACATAGAAACAAACTCAGGGTTGCAGGCAAAATGGGGAGACAAAGAAACATTTCCCAAATAAAAGAACAGAACAAAGCTCTAGAAAAAGAACTAAACAAAATGGAGACAAGCAATCTACCAGATGTAGAGTTCCAAACACTGGTTATAAGGATGCTCAGTGGTCTCAGGGAGAACTTCAACAGAGAGATAAGACACATAAAAATGGAGATAGAAGACATAAAAAAGAACCAGTCAGAAATAAAGAATACAATAACTGAAATAAAGAATACATTAGAGGGAATCAAGAGTAGATTAGATGAAGCAGAGGATCAAATCAGTGATTTAGAAGATAAGGTAGCAGAAAACACCGAATCAGAACAGAAAAAAGAAAAATGAATCCAAAAAAATGAGGACAGTTTGAGGGGCCTCTGGGACAACATCAACCGTACCAACATTTGCAGTATAGGGGTACCAGTAGGAGAAAAGAGAGAGCAAGTAATTGAAAACCTATTTGAAGAAATAATGATGGAAAACTTCCCTAACCTGGCCCAGGAAGTGCACAGAGTCCCAAACAAGATAAATCCAAAGAGGCTCACACTAAGACATATCATAATTAAAATGGCAAAGGTTAAAGACAAAAAGAGAATCTTAAACACAGCAAAAGAAAGGTAGTTAGTTACCTACAAGGGAGCTTTCAGACGACTGTCATGGGATGTAAGGTATAGCATAGAAATATAGTCAATATCTTGTAATAACTATGTATGGTATCAGATGGGTACAAGATTTATTGGGGTGATGATAGATGGGAGGAGAGTTGGGGGACAGGGTAAAAAATGTGAAGGCATTAAGAAGTACCAACTGGTAGTTACAAAATAGTCACAAGGATGTAATGTAAAGCATAGGGAATATAGCCAATAATATGGCAATAACTATGTATAGTGCCAGGTGGATACCAGACTATTCAGGGGGATCACTTCTTAAATTATATAAATGTCTAACCACTATGCTGTATACTTGAAATTAATATAAAATAATATTGAATGTCAACTGCAATTGAAAAAATTAAAAAGGGGGAGAAAGCGAAGTGGAATAAGAAGTTCAAATCTCCAGGTATAAAACAAATAAGTCACGGGGATGTCATGTACAGCATAGGGAATATAGTCAATAATATTGTGATAGCGTGGTATGGTTTCAGATGATTGTTGTATTTATCATGGTGATCACTTCTTTAGGTATATAAATGTTGAATAACTGATGTACGCCTGAAACTAATATAACATCGTATGCTAGCTATATTTTAATAAAAATCTTAAAAAGTAATAAAACAGTGGGCCTAATGATGTTTTAAAAATAAGTCAACAAAAGTAAGAAGATGTCAACTCTCTGTTTCATACCCCGCCACCACCTACCCCTGACAGGACCTGCTTTCAGAGTGAAATAAGTTTACAGAATTAGAAACAACTTAGACTGCGCCAACCCCAGGACACCAGGGAATGACCATTCCTTTCAGGAAAGTCAGCTGTTTTGTAGAACATGTGATTAAATATGGCTTGCGAATGGCATTACCCTATAAAAGATTTGAAGTATTTAAAATCTCCTCAAACTCTTGTTGCTATTAGTTTGACTTATTTATTTAACTCCTCAATGTGTTTTATACTGCACACTGGGCAGTCCTATACCATGGTTTACTTCTGTGCCCAAGTTAGGTTTGTACATCTACTGCCTTGTGTCCCCAGGTGTTGTTACAGCCTGAAGGGTGGTTTGGTTTCCCTAGACACCTCACATGGCATAGGTCAAATTCATTGTTGGTGATAAGCTACTGCTAATCAGTTTTCTTTCAAGCATGGGAAAATTCCATTTAGCTTTTATTATCAAATAATCAGATATTTAGTTTTCAATAATAGATGGTGGTTTTTCTTTTTAATTTATACTATGCTTATATTTTTAGGTCTATAAGCCTATTTTTCTCAATTAAACCTACTTATTAAAGCATCATTAAACCTACTATTTTATTTTACTTACCGTTATGTGGTTTGTTTGTTTTTTAATTTTATATAAGGATCTCTTGGTAATTCTGTAGGCCTATAGGATGCAAATCAGATTATTTCTGTTCATTAACTCACTGGGTCTCCAGTTCATTCTTAGAAGGGCAATGAGTTAACTCATTGCAGAGAAAGAACAAAGGTCATGGAGTAAGAAAACCTAACTATCCACAGTGCAGATTACTTAATTTGCCTGAATCTTAGTTTGCTTATCTGTCAAATAGGAATAATAATATATGCTGCAAATGCCATGGAGTAGCTGTGTATATGAATTTGTATATTCATATCAGGATGTTAAGTTGGAAGTTTTGACTGAATACCCAGCTCTCATAGATATTAGATATCAAAGTGATTTATGAGACAGATCAACCTGTAGGATTTGAAAAGGAGTACTAAATCCAATTGCATGGTCTTAAGTCAGACACACAGAATATAAGAGATTTGAAAGAGGAAAGAATTTGAGGGGGGATTTCTTTAGCAAGAGTTATGCTGTGAGGTCCCTTCCCCAAAGAAGTGCTTGCCCCTTCACATCCAATGAAGTGAAATAAATAGACATTGACGGGACCTCTTGGAAAGTTGGTATCTGTCCCCAGCAGCTGGGAAGATATAGTGAACTGCCATCTAACTTCCAGTTCGACAATGGCCTGAGAAGTGTCTCTCTGAGTTTCTTGGGACAAAAGTTATATGAGTGTATGACTTAGACTAGACATAGGCCACATACGCAGGGGAACTAGCATGAGGTAGTATTAGCTCCATTCTGTTCAATATCACCTTTGATGTAGGAAAACTCATCAAATAGAAGTTGGAGGTGAGCTCTCCACCCCTCATCCCTCAGGATCACGGAAGGGGTAAGGAACCCATCAGAGGAAAAGGCATCATCTCCTATATCAAAAGAACTGTATAGTTGAGGTTCCCAGCACTGAGGGTGGGAGAGGGATTCTAAAAACCCCATGAAAGTGTTCCATGAAAGAGTTTTAATATAGTCCAGGTCCGGAGGCCATAAGGTCAAAATACAGCAGAACTGGCCACGTACAAGTTTGACTTTCCTCCTTAAGGCTTAAAATGGTCCAAATCCAAATGGTCCATAAATAGCAGCTAGCTTGTGCAAAAAGTAGCAAGAAAGGAAAAGAAATGAAATGTATCACATTTCTAGGTTGTAGCCCCACTGGGAGAAGAATCACTTAAGTTTGAATGAAGCTGGAAGGTTTGACTATTACATGGGACTTAACATTCAAAATACCAAATTGTGACAGGATTCTGTTACTTAAAGTGACCAGAATAGTTTATATTACTTAAGAGGTATCAGGGAAGCCATGGGAACACACAAATTTTCAACCAAGAGCAGAGGAAAAACTAAATGTTTTAAAGAGAGAGGTGACAAAATAATTTTATCATTATATTCCTCAAGTTATTTGCATCCAACATACTTGAAATATACATACACACACAGACACACACAATACAAATACATATACTATATAAAGTTACGTTAAAAATAAAGTGTCTACAGAGGCCACAACATAAAATTGGTGGTCAACCCATCATGTGCAGATTTTCACTAAAAAGTTCCCGGATCCTAGAATTTAATCCCCATGTTGAGAATGCAAGAGGGTCTGGAGTGTGAAGCAAGGGAGAGCAAGGTTAAGGAATTTCATCAGAAAGCTCTTGCTTTACTGAATCTCCACCTTCCCACTTCTACCCCAAATTTGGTGAGGGGATCTTCAAGACGACCACTGGGAGATCTGTGGGCTGTGTTTCCTGGTCAGAAGATAGAGAAGGCTGATGTCTAATTAACTCCTGATTAAGCCACCTACCTTCCCAGAGTCTGTCAGGGCAGGGGTGTGAAAGTTCCCATGGAGCAGATGTGGGTCATATAGGAGAGAGAGGGAATGTGGGATTTTCTTACATTGTCCCTAAGAAGTCTGCCTAAAAGGTTAAAACTGGGATATATACCTTCGAGCTCCTAAGAACTGAAAGAAAAGCCACAAGAGACCATCTAAACTGGAATAGAGAAATGTGCTTAGGGCATGCATCCTCAGAAGAAAGGGCCCACTAGGGAACCTCCCCACTAGGGAACCATGAATACTTCCTTAACTAGGCAGATCAGCTTGAACCGTCTGCCAGGATCAGAGAACAAACTGCCAAGTAAGAACCAGTGAGGATACCTCCTTAACTTTCCTCCCTGTAAGGTGAGGAAAGAGGGTATCAATGGATAGAGAAAGAGTCTAAGACCACGGTCCCCTCCCTGACTGCAGAGCTCCACCTGGGGTAGGGGAAGAGACTTAACTCAAATTCAGAGATTTGATTATCCCATGGAACTGGAAATCACAGTTACTGAGTGGAGACTGTCTGTGCGTTCAAGGCACCCTAACACTGTTTTATCTGAGTGAGCAGAGGAATTGTAGAGCCTACTAGAATCTTCATCCAGAAGCAGAGAAAGAGAATCCCTCTCCAAAAACAATTTAAAGGGATGGTAGAAAACGAAAGTTGTATTTTGATTGTATAATTGGACAACAATTATATGCTCTAATGCCTAGAATAGCTCTGGCACATAGTAGGTACTCAATGCAATTTATTGAATAAATAATAAATAAGATGCTGGTTTCGTGTACACACACACACACACACACACACCTGAAACTCTGGAAATTATAAAGCTTGCTATGGTAATACTTCCAAATAAGTACTTTATAATAATAATAATTAATGGTAGTAGTATTCAATTACTTGTAATCTTGCTAAGTAAGGCTTTCAGTGGAAAGCATTCATTCATTCATCCATCCATTCATTCACTAATTTAGACAACAAATGTTGACTAAACAACTACTTTATTCCAGGTACCATGATGGGTACTGGAGACGTAAAGATGATGCAACTCCTGTCTTCACAAATCTCACTGTTCAGAGGGGTAAGACAGAAAGGCAAATAAACAATTGCTTTCAGAAAGCCTGCATTTTTGACTGTGGGGAAGAGAAAGAAGAAAGATGATCACAAAAAGTCCATAAATGGGGTTTTCCCTCGGCTTGCTGAGTTCTGGACAGCCAGCAGCCAGCATAAAGGAGAACAGAAGCCTGGGCAACATCAGTACAGGAAAGGACAAGACTGGGCCAAGGATGCCAAATGGGAATTTTGCTCTCTTCACAGATTTGTGCAGCACTGGTTTTGGAAGTGGAACCCAGGTTGTGTTACAGAATCATGGACAATTGACAGATGCAAGAATGGACTAGAATAGATGATTGGGGTGTGTGTCGGGGGTGGGGGGTTTGAAGGGCCAGAATAACCTGTAAATTATCTTACACTGCCATGCATTCATTCATGCAGTTATTCATTCAACAAATATTTATTAAGTGTTGGCTCTAAGCCAGCTGGTATGGGCTCTGGGATGTAGGTTCTGGAAAACTGTCCATTCGAAGTCCACCTTGGTCTTCCTGCTCCTTAGTTACATCTTTCTGCCATGGCTTCTGTTCTACTCCTCTCTTAGCAAAGACAGTAGTATAATTGAGCAGCTATTAAGAACAGAGGTTTGGAATGAACCCTATCTGGATTTTGTCTGGGTGACTCCAGTCAAGTTACTCAATTTCTCTGAATCTCAGCTTCCTCATGGGTAAGAATGCTATAGTAAAAGTACCTCCTTGGAGGGTTGTTGAGTGGATTAAATAAAAAAATGCACGTGAAAAAATTGGCATGTTTCCTTGAACATAGGAAGCCCTGGATAAAGGTTAGTTATTCATCATTATCGTTCTCTTCTTTTCTTTGCTCTATTTACTGGAAAGTTGGGCACTTTACCACCACAAATTCTGTGGTGTTTAAAATATTCCTGCTTTGTGAAACCATTTAATATTGGTATGTGGAATATCTCCTCTTTTTTTCTCCTCTTAGTCAGTGTTACTGTTAACAACTTAGAAGCAACACAGTGATTATAACTCCAAAAAGATAGAAATCTCAGGGGCTCATAACCTTTCAGAAAATGAAAGATCTCTTAGGCTGAAATTCTGAATGCTGGCTCTTACTACAAAGGTGTGTATGTGTGTGAGTGTGTGTGTGTGTGTGTGTGTGTAAAAAAATTGATAAAATTCTCTTTGGCATATTTCTGAGTCACTGGAGCGTGGAAAAAGGTGCTTCTCATCCCTAGAAAAAATTCTAGGTGCCTTTTTCAGTGCATGAATATCTCAATAAGCAGCTTGATTTTAAAATGTCAAACTTGCCACAGAACTTGTTTCTTGGGTAGGACAAATGCCTTTGATTTGTTTGAAGAAATTTGATTTGGAAATAGCCAAAGTGATTAGTTGTTGAGACTAAGGCTTTGAAGTCACAGAGTATGGATTTCTATTATAGGCCCTTGTGGATCTCTAGACATTTGCATGTAAAATATTTCTAGAACTTTTGCATACGCTTAAATAGTAAAATAAGCATGCTTAATGCATTTATATGATCCCATCTGTCACATATACAATACATTTTAAAATGAGAAATATCATCTTGTTGTTTAACTTTAATCAAATATGAGACCGAACACACAGTAACGATGAATTGTGATTGGTGAAGTCCTAAATGCACAGTTGTATTTAATTCTGTACATTGTGCATTTGGGATACTGTTAAATAATAGCTCTTATGAGATCTCCATTTGAAAGAGATTCAGAAATGTAGAGCTGAACCAAAGAGAATCAAGAATCATTCAAGCATAAAAATAGAAGTCTAAAAAATGCCTTGAAAGGTTAAAATATCCAATCCTTACCTAAAGTTACAGACTTGCATGACGTTAGGTCTAGGGGAAACCCAAGGAGATCACCTATTCTAAACCATTCATTTTACAAAATCCAAAAATTGGGGTCCAAATTAAAACCTTAATTGTGCTTTTTTGTTAAAACCTTAATTGTGATATTTTTCCTTCAGATTTTCAGAAGAGAAAATTCTGCAACTTCCTCTAGCAACATATTCCCATGCTTAATCATCAGGAAATGGCAACTACCTTAATTTCCTCCAATTAGGCCAATTTTCTTGATGTGTGTGGATTTAAATTAACAGTATACTATACATCTTTGTTAGTGACTAATGCTAGAACATGACACTATGACAAAATGTTAGAAATTGGAAATAATTAACCCAGAGATGAGAAAACTCACAGGGAACCTACCCAGAGTTCGTCAATTGATTCACAGTTATACTATGAAGAGGATGAGGAGGCTGAGAGTGAGGGTTTGGAGTAGATGTCCTAAATTCTGTCCCTTAAAAACTGTGGAGTTGGCCAAATTATTTATTTTTTCTAAGTCTCTATTTCTTCATGGTTCATAGCAATGAACACTAATAGAATAATGGTAAAAGGACTCAGAAGAGTGTCTAACCCATTTAAATACTCAATAGATAGTGTTTTATTTATGGTTGATATTATTGTTATATATCATATTTGCAGGGCAATAGAAAAGGATAGCAATTACCTGTTATTATCACCTCTATTACTTTAACAAATATGTTCATTAGAGACAAATAAAGCTGCTTACTAACGGATCTTTTTCTTCTTTTTGCTGAGAGATCATTAAGTATGATAGCAGCTAGAGGTACTATATATCCCTTGCAAGGGAATGGATTAGGTGACAGTTTTGTGTCTTTCAAATCCATGATTTCCTGACTTTAGTCTAGCCAACATTATTTTTGAATTTCATCTTATTTTTTTGTTTCATAAAGCATTTATTCATGTTTACACTTGGAGGAAATTAAGAGAAGATATAGAAAGCCCCAATCTCAAGATCCAGTTATAAGAAATACATATTATTTTAACCTTTTTTCAGAAATGCAGAAGATAGGCTTCAAGTCAAGATGGCAGAGTAAGTAAACACTGTGCTTGCCTCCTCCAGACCACATCAAAATTACAAAGAAACTACAGAACAACCATCATTGATAACCACCTGAAGTCTAACTGAACAGAAGTCCTATAACTAAGGATAAACAAAATAAGCCACCTGGAGATAGTAGGAGAGATGGAAACCCAGAACAGGCTAGTCCCACATCTACGTGTGGTGGTTAAAAATCCAGAAGGATATTTTGGCTGTGGAGGATCCCCCTGAGGAGTGAGGGGTTCCAGTCCCACACAAGCCTCTCTAGCTTGAGTTTCCAGTGCTGGGTAGAGGGTCCCAATAACTTCTGGCTGTGAAAACAGCAGAGCTTGCTGCTGAGTGAGACAGAGGGTAGCTGAAGACCCGGGTACGGGTACTCCACTTAATGGGGCAATGCACAGACATAGTCATTGACAGACTCACTCACTCTAAGCTCTAGCTCCTCCACTATGGTCATAGCCAGTCCTCACAACCAATCAGTCTGAGAGTCAGTCCTTCCCACTGATGTGCCAACAGCAATCCAGGCTCAACTACAACAGGAGGGCACACACAACCCACACAAGGAACACACCTGGAGCATCACGCTCAGGTGACCAGAGAGACTGTACCACTGGGCCCCACAGGACACATACTACATAAGGCAACTCTACAAAGACCAGGAGACATAGCAGCCCTACCTAATACATAGACACAAACACAGGGAGGCAGCTAAAATGGGGAGACAAAAAAACACACAAAAAACAAACAAACAAACAAACAAAATATCCCAAATGAAAGAACAAAAACAAAACTCCAGAAAAATAACTAAACAAAATTAAGACAAGACAAGCAATCTACCAGATGCAGAGTTCAAAACACTGGCTACAACGATACTTAATGACCTCAGGGAGAACTTTAACAAAGAGAGGAAACATAAAAACAGAGGTAGAAAAACTTAAAAATGAACTACTCAGAAATGAAGAATACAATAGCTAAAATCAAGAATACATTAGAGGGAATCAAGAGTAGATTAGATGAAGCAGAGGATCAAATCAGTGATTTGGATGATAAGATAGCAGAAAACACCCAACCAGAACAGCAAAAAGAAAAAGAATCCAAAAAAATGAGGACAGCTTAAGGGGCCTCTGGGAGAACATCAAGCATACCAACATTTGCATTATAGGGCCACCAGAAGGAGACGAGAGAGAGCAAGGAATTGAAAAGATATTTGAAAAAATAATGATGGATAACTTTCTTAGCTTGACAAAGGAAATAAATATACAAGCCCAGGAAGCTCAGAGAGTTCCAAAGAAGATGAACCCAAAGAGGACCACACTGAGAGACATAATGAAAATGCCAAAGATTAAAGACAAAAAGAGAATCTTAAAAGCAGCAAGAGAAAAGCAGTTAGTTACCTATAAGGGAGCTCCCATAAGACTGTCAGCTGATTTCGCAGCAGAAACTTTGTAGGCTAGAAGGGATTGGCATGAAATATTCAAAATGATGAAAAGTAAGGACCTACAACCAAGATTACTCTACTCAGCAAGGCTATCATTTAGAATTGAAGAAAAGATAAAGACTTTTCCAAACAAGAAAAAGCTAAAAGAGTTCATTACCACCAAACCAGTATTACAAGAAATGTTAAAGGGGCTTCTTTAAGAAGAAGAAAACAAAGATCAAAAATATGAAAAATAAAATCACAATAACTACATATCTATCAACAATTACATTAAATGTAAATGTATTAAAAGCTCCAATAAACAGATACAGGGTAGCTGGAACGGTTAAGAAAACAAAACCCTTACATATGTTGCCTACGAGAGAGATTCACTTCATATCAAAAGACACACAGACTAAAAGTAAATGGATGGGAGAAAGATGTTTCATAAAAATGGAGACGAAAAACAAACAAACAAACAAAACACTGATGTAGCAATACTTATACCAGAGAAAATAGACTTTAAACAAAGGCTATAACAAGAGAGAAAGAAGGACTTAGCAATTCCTCTTCTGATTATTTATGTGAAGAAACTCAAAACACTAACTTGAGAAGACATCTGCATCCATCTCTTCATTATAGCATTATTTACAATAGCCAAGACATGGAAGGAACCTAAGTGTCCATCAATAGATGAATGAATAAAAAAGATGTGGTACATATATACAATGGAATATTACTTAACCAAAAAGAAAAAGAAGAAGAAGAAAAAGGAGAAGAAGAAGAAGAAGAAGAAGAAGAAGAAGAAGAAGAAGAAGAAGAAGAAGAAGAAGAAGAAGAAGGAAATCTTGCCATCTGCAACAACATGGATGGATCTAAGTGAAATAAGTCACACAGAGAAAGACAAATGCTATTATAATTTCACTTACATGTGGAATCTTAAAAAACAAAACAAACAAAATAGGAACAAACTTATAGATACAGAGAACATTATGATGATTGCCAGGTAAGAGGGGTTTGGGAGGATGGGTGAAAAAGGGGAAGGAATAAGAAGTACAAATTGGTAGTTACAAAATAATCATGGGATGTAAAGTATTGCATAGTAAATATAGTCAATAAGATTGTAATAAATATGTATGGTGTTTGATGGGTACTAGATTTATAGGGGTGATCACTTTGTAAGTTACATAAATGTCCTATCACTATGTTGTACAGCTGGAACTAATATAATATTGTATGTCAACTGTAATTGAAAATAATTACTAAAAAAAGAAATGCAGAAGACAATCCTGCTTGTTATCACTGGAGAGTCTAAATTATCTGTGTTAAAATGAATTCTAAATGATTATTGATAGTGGTAACTCTTTGCCAATCTATTTCAGATCAGTAGTTGAAGGTTAATTTGCACCATGATGAAAACCAAATTCCTCCAAATTCTCACTCTCATTATTTAATACGAATTGGTGTCACAACATGACTGGTAAGAAAAAACACACACCTTTTTCTATTATTTCCATTTGTTAGTTTCACACATTTAATTACAGACATGGCAGCTGTCATTTTTTTTTCTTTGCTTTTATTAACCAACAGCCACAAATAACTTTACTGTTTTCAGATCAGTGTGCTATATATAAAAGAAAAAAGTAAAGTTTTTACAGGTGGATTGACTAGTAAAGGGATACATTTGGATAATAATGGGTTGACACTTGCTCAGCAGAGTTATCACAGACCAAGAGGAAACCAACCATGGGTAGCCAGGACCTTGTTTGAGTGTGTGAGGCTATGTGAGGTTCGGGGAAAAGGGAAGAATGTTGACTTTGTTTCTACATTCCAATGGCCCCTCAAAAATTTACTTCCTGGAGCAACCTTTTCTAGTGATGTGAAGGTATGTGGAATGGACAGTATTTCAGTTCCACTGCATGTCTCCAAAATACTACTTTAAGCATATTGATACTATGCTAGGGAGGGTATTACAAATTAATGAACTACAGGAAGAGTTTCAGTCACAAATCTGTCTATAGAGAAGAAAGTCAACCAGAAAATAAAATCTAGAGCCACATGACTAGAAAAAATAATTGTACTGGGTGTATCTCTAATAGAGAACAGGAAAACATGTCATTTTCTGTTATGGTTAATAAAAGCTCATTCTCTGTTTGACTGGGTTAGAGACATTGGGACTACGAGGTCGGACAATTAAGTTCGCGAACTCATCCTAGAAAAAGAGCTACACACCTCATTGCTAAATGTCACTACGGTCACCTTTGAAGTACTCCCCTGGGGAAGCTATGCACCAACACCAGTCCCTAGTCCACTCTTCAAAGCAATTGTGGAATTGTTTTTCTGGTATGGCCATCAGAGCTGTTATATTACCCTTGATGCCCTGAATGTCATTAAAATGTCTTCCTTCCAATATTTCCTTTATCTTCGGGTAAAGAAAAAAGTCATTGGGGGGCAGATCAGGTGAGTAGGGAGGGTGTTCCAATACAGTTATTTGTTTACTGGCTAAAAACTCCCTCACAGACAGTGCCATGTGAGCTGGTGCATTGTTGTGATGCAAGAGCCATGAGCTGTTGGTGAAAAGTTCAGGTCTTCTAACTTTTTCACGCAGTCTTTTTTCAACACTTCCAAATAATAAACTTGGTTAACTGTTCAGATGGTCCAAATTCATAATGAATAATCCCTCTTATATCAAAAGAGGTCAGCAACATCATTGCCACAAGTTCACAAACTTAACTGTCAGACCTTGTATGTGTCAAGGAAGCTGACCTCACTGAGGAATTGAAGTCTCCCTAAAAATTATCTACATTAGATCAATCAGAACAGAAAAGCCTGGATACAGCAAACATAGGACAAGCATTGTTTCAGCCTGGGAGTCAAAAGAATGTTCTCAGAAAATAAACCAGAGAGGACTCCAGAAAACAGAGAAGGATGTTTGCAAAAGTTCAAAACAGGTAGTCTCTATTTAGTAAAGCAACTTCCCTGCCCTAATCAAAATGACCTTTGACTGCTATGATATGCTAAAGATGACACCTATAAAGTGAGTGAGTCAGCCCTAGGCCTACAGGATAAGACTTAAAGATCACAATGTAGGCCAAAGGGAAATTATCCTAAGACCAGGCCAACAGAGCAGAATCACATGAGGTTAGGAGATGAAACACATGTCTACACACATTCTCAAGACTTAAGAGGAAGGTAGGAATGAAAGAACATTATCCACAGTAAGAAACAGGGCCTCTGGCAGAAGCAGCTCACATCTCTCTTTTCACCACTCTTCCCTGTCTGCGCTTCCAAACAGGACCGTGGTATGGATTAGTCTGGTTTAAAGATGTTTTCCTTGGTCACAGGTCCGCAGGTTTCAGCATGCTGAACAAAAGTGATCAAAGGCAGGGCTCACAGAATATGTTGCATTAAAAGATAAGAATGTAGTCTGCTCTCGGCATGTCCAGGGATAAATATTTTGGGGTACCTTACACATTTTAAAATTATTTTTCCTTTCTCTCTCTTTGCAGTCAAGGGAAAATAGAAAAGGAGGCAAGACACCAGGGCAAAGAGGGGTAAAAAGAGACTCTACCCATGTCTCCAGGGGAGCATCTTGGGACATCAGTTAGAAAAGATCAAAACAGTCCTAGGTCATGACTTCCAGGAGAATATTTTTCTCCTGGGTCCACAGAGAGACAGACACTATAGCAGGTGTAGGGCCTGAAAGACACACTAACACTGGTGAGGATTTCCTTCCCAGTGTGTGACCGGAAAATGTCCTACAAATCCCTTATTGTGGAGGGATAGCCAAGCTACTTGTACACAACACACATAGATCTGGGGTGGGGGGGGCAATAGTCTGGGGCTGCCCAGCTGTTCATTTTCACAAAGGGCAACACAATTTCCAGTTTAGGATTTTAATGGCAGTTTATGCCTGATGCTATAAAGCCTTGTATCTAAACTGTTTCTCTGAGGAAGAGAAAGAAATTTGTGCAAAGCACAAGGAAATGATTGTTCAGGACTAATGCGCTCAATGGTATATACTCCTCAAAGTCAGACCTATGTAACCTCATTGCATTCAATGAAAATGGTCCTGTCCCATCAAGGAAAGCGATCAATGATCTTATTTTAAGCCCAGCATATGTGTGAATCAGAATCAGCATCACTTACACATTATTTACTTAATGTATTTTCTCATTCTCTTTCTTCAACACTTATTGGCTTTAGTATCCTAGTAATAAACAATACAAATTTACACTAGACAGGGCTCTGCAAATTATAGCTAATGGTCGAGTTCAACCAATGGCCTTTCTTTTACATAAGCTAAGAATGGTGCATACATTTTAAAGGGGTTGTAAAAACTCAAAAATAAGAATATGAGATAGAGCTTATATGTGACCTGCAAGGCGAAAATATTTACTACCTAGTCCTTCACAGAAAAAGTTTGCTGAATTCCACATTAGAACATTGTTTATTTTTTTACATTCAAAATTATGAATGATGAAATAAGAAGGGACCACCATGTCAATTTTGGTTTGCTTTAAGATTTACAAAGATTCTGTGGAACAACAGAATTTGTCCCCAGAAGGGAAATCGTGACACTTTTAAATTATAAAATGACCCACTGTTATATATTAAACATTTGTTACATTTAAACCATTGACTAACGTGCACTCAGACCTCATTTCCTTATGTTGTAAACATTGCTGAAAAATCATCTCACTGATAGGCCAAATATACGAAAGTCCCAAATTCCCACTGATTCCAATGACTATAGTTACGATTTATTGTGCTCTTTCCTTCCAGATTAAATGCTTCACGTACTATATCTCATTGACTCTTTAAAACAACCTTATGAGGTACACAGTATTCTCCCCATTTTACTGCTGAGGTAATTGAGGCTCAGAGGGGTTAATGGCATGTCTGAGGCCATAAGGTTAGGTAATAAGCGATGGGACAAGGATTTGAACTCAATTCTAGCTGACCGCAGATCACGAGCATGTACTCTTTACCCTCCATTGTAGGATGACTATATTATACTTGTCTCCCTCAGAAGACAGGCAGTATATTTTATTTTCCACTCTTTTTACAAATATTGCACAACGTGGTGAGTGGGAAGGTGTAACTGCCTGCTAGGTGAAACCTCACCACCCGGCATTCTCAGCTTCCTCCCTATGCACACACAGACCTCAGTCATCCTGCTCAGAACACAAAATACCCTTTTTGAAGGTTTAAGAGTCCACAGAAGGAAAACATCTCATGTCCTTGCATTGTGATTTAAAAAGCCGAGGTTAGGGTTTCTTATTTCCATTTGGGCCTATTTCAAGGGAGAACCTTGCAAAGGTGACCATTTTAGTTGAGTGTGTATATTATGCTCCTTATTTTTACTTAAGCCGTGCAGGCTTCCAAGGGGTGAAACTAAAATAATATGCAATCCCACGGGATTCCACCTTTGCCTTTTTCTCTCCAAGTGCGTCCTTTCCCCTCCTTTCTTTCTCCCCTCTACCTTCGCTTGATATTTCCACCTTTGCTACTAAATACAGGATAAAGGAGTTAGGAAATACCCTGTAGACTGGAACAAAAGGGTAAGTGAGCTGGCTGCATCTTTTTGTTTGAAACCTCTAACAGCTCCAGCCTCAATTTGGCCTTTAGTTTTGGGCCTGTGTCTCCAGCGGCTCAGGGAGCGTTTTTACATAGAAGTCGGGCTGCCGTATCAAAAAATAACTGTAAACTGGATTTACCTTCCTCAAGAATCCAGTTCTTTACCTAGACCTATTGCTGTCCACAACATTATTTCCCAGACAGAGCTTCATAATAATCCTTTATTTCCCTTTCTCCTTTGTCCCCCTCCCCATCCAATCACCTGGCCATACTGAACCCTGTCACCTACTTTTCTCCCACATTTTCTCCTATCTCTCTTTCCACACTTGTCAGCTCATCCCCTGACACTTGGATTATGTCCAAGCTCTTTTAATTTGTTTACCTGCCTTGGGATTCTTCCCCTTCAATCTTATTGCAGGATAATAAAGTTCTCAAAACACGGAGGCTTAAAGTGACAACCACCATTTGTTGAACTGCTTGCAATTCTGCAGTGTGGGTAGGGCGCAGGGGCAATGGTTGTTCTTTACTCCACATGCACTGGCTGAAGCTTGGGGCTCCAGGAATTAAGTGGGCGTTACTGACATGTCTGGGAATTCTGCTGGGGTGGCTGAACAGGCTGGGGCTGCCTGGACTTATCTCTTCCCACGTTCTTTCATTCCCCAGGGACTCTTGTCTACCTGGCCTCTCTCTCCAGCAGGCCAGGGGACTCGGTAGCTCAGGATTCTATGAGGGCAAACGTCAAAACTGTGATGTTTCTTAAGGCTGAGGCACAAAAGTCACATTGTGTCACTTTTGCCTCATCCTGGTCAAAGCAATTCACAAGTCAAGTTCAGATTCAAGGGGAGGGGACAGAATCCAATTCTTCATGGGAAAAGCGATAAAATAACATTGCAAAAGGACATGTAGGACAAGACTTTTTCTGTGTGACCATCACAAGAAGATAAAATCCTTATTGTAGCACTTATGTTTCAATATTAATGAAGTCCAGTCTACTCAAAAATAGAATAGTCAGTACTATAAAAAGTGAATTTCCATCAATAAGTATATTAAAAAACAGATTGGGTAGTATTGAGATAGGGTCTAATCCAACCCTAAAAGTCTGCCTTTCGAGCAGCATTGCAAATTTGTAAGAAAGAGAATTCAATAAATCAAGAAAAGTATGAATACAAGTTTGACAATGAAGTTTGAGAACTTGTTGCAATGATGTTGTTAACTTTTTTTGATATCAGAGGGATTATTCATTACGAATTTCTACCAACTGGACAAACAGTTAACCAAGTTACTATTTCAAAGTGCTGAAAAGGCTGCATGAAAAGTTAGACGACCTGAACTTTTCACCAATAATTCATCATGGCTCTTGCATCATGACAATGTACCAGCTCACACAGCACTGTCTATGAGGGAGTTTTTGGCCAGTAAACAAATAAGTGTATTGGAACACCCTCTCTATTCACCTGATCTGGCCCCCAATGATTTCTTTCTTTACCCAAAGATAAAGGAAATATTGAAAGGAAGACATTTTGATGACATTCAGAACATCCAGGGTAATACAATAACAGCTCTTGTGGCCATTCCAGAAAAAGAGCTCCAAAATTGCTTTGAAGGGTGGACAGGAACTGGCGTTGGTGCATAGCTTCCCCAAGGGAGTAGTTCGAAGGTGACTGTAGTGATATTCAGCAATGAGGTATGTAGCACTTTTTCTACGATGAGTTCATGAACCTAATTGTCAGACCTTGTATAATCAATCATTTATTTGTGGTAAATTTCAAACTCTAACTCCCCGCTGTAGACCACAAAATTTTTGAAACGGTTCCCCTTAGACTTGTCATCGCCTGGAAGCAAACACCAGTATAAAAGTACCTGCATGTTGCCGTACTATGTGCAGGGGGAGATTTGAGTGAAAACAGGGACTTACTCTCTTAGGCTTTCAATGCTAGTGCTCGATACATGTGCAAACTGGAGGAACGTTTGTTTGTTTACGAGGTATATGCTGACTGCCCAGGATGAATAGGTATGTGACTGCCTTTAAGGATCCCACTTTCAATGAGCTTATGAATTATTGGGGACCAAAGACTAGAACACATAATATAAAGTAGAAAAATATTTAAACACTTAGAACAGCAATGAGCATACGAGAATAGTAAGCACTCGATAAATATTTGTTAAACAGTACATGCTATCAAATAGGTTAATGTCAAGTGCAGCAAACATTACAATAAGGAACTCAGTGGGAGATATGAAGATAGAGATGCAGACTACCATGATAGGCATGGAGAAAGATGTTCCAGGGCAAAGCCACAGAGGCAAGAAAACCCAACAGATATGTGATCAGTTGCTTTGCTAGGATTGGGACATAAATAGGATGGGAGGACAGGATTATAATTTTGACTTAAGAAGGAGAATTGGCAATGGGATAGTAACATAGATCGAAGGGTTGAGATTCTGAGAAGGAAGACACTTGTCGTGTTTGTCTTTGTATCAACCACCTGCACAAGGCCTGGCTATCAGGAAGAACAGTGACCATCTGTCATCTGCTAATAGCATCGAGTCTCGGCTTTTGGTAAAAGTACCTGAGCAAAATCACCTTGCCCCACACTCAGCCCAGTTTGCGTGGAGTTGATCCTAGCTCCATGGGAGAACAGGTGGCCCTGGCAGGGCTACGGCCTCAGTGATGGATTCTTGAGACGGACATGTGACCTAACTTGGACTAAACAGATCAGGCCTCAAGGTTTTGTCCAAACTCTTGGGGAAGAAAGCCAATGACTTCTTTTTTTCTTATTGGATTTGGGTAAGCATGACAGAAAAACCTGTTTGAAAATACAGACAATATGGGAGAAAGTGTATTTCATGTTTGTGATACAATAACTTTCTTACTTGCTTAAGCCCTTTATAGCTGGAATTTTCTTCTAACTTGCCAATGAAAAGGATCCTGACTGATACAATAAGAACTTTATTTAATGATTAAACATAAGAATTGCGTGAGTGGTATTATAGGCAAAAAATGGAATAGATCTAGTGTGAGAAGAGACTAGTCTTTGGTTAGCCAATCAACTATATCATTTCTCTTCCCTAGATGTCTACAGTCAATTAGTTTCACTTGAAATCTCTTTCACCCATGATCTATGATTCATTTGCACCCAGCAATATTATGATCTACGTTTCTATTGAGTCAATGAGAGAGAATACAGTACTAGGCACACAGCAGCAACACAATAAATCCTCTTTGATTGATTGGTTGCTGAACCTAGGCTTTAGAGAGAAAACAAATAATGAAGGATCCTGTTTTTGTTTTGTTTTTTAAGTAAGTTTCACTGCAAGTAAAATGTGATTAATACTGTAAATGCCATGCAACTGGCCCAGATAACCTCCACTAGGCAAATGCTAGAGATGAAAGGCTTTTTTTTTATTTGTATTATACTTGTGCTCACCTGAAGCAATGGCTCCATTAATAAAAAAAAAAATAAAAATCATATACCTGTCAGAACATTTCAAACTTTTTTCATTCTTGGTGCTTAGTCCACACCGGTCACAGCCACTCAGTATTCCCACGGTGGCATTACATTACCAAGCCTTTGGCTGTTCTGAAATAAAGTAATTGCTCTCCTCTACCTTACCTATCATTACATTGCTGGGCTCTATACATCATTTATAAGCATCCTGGTGTTATTTATTGTGAATCTCTCCGGCTCACTCAAGTCACATTTGATCAACATACTGAGAAACAAGTGTTCCAGCCACAAAACAAAAATTTTGTAAGAAGAGAAATGATTTGAAACATGTTCCGGATTCCACTTACATTCATATACTTAACTGAATTAGCTGCTAGGGATATGTCTCTTTGTGAATTATTTGATAAATTTGTGACTCTTTGCCCCGGGGTTCTGAATTAAATTCATTCAATATTTACTGAGCACCTATGCTGTGCAAGACACTGTGCTAAGTCCTGGGGCAAGCTGATGCTTTGTACTATTAGATGTCATCCTTCACATCCGTAAGAAAGTAACAAAAATGTAAATGGTAAAGCCATGAAGGAGGAACTAGGAGGTGTGTTGTGTTAGGGTAGCAATAAATAGGGGGAAAAAGTCTTTCAACAAGACTCTTTTGCTACAGAAATAAAAATCATTTTGGGTTAAGCCCCAGGCTAAATCATTGCAACACATACACAGAGGAATTTCAAAGAAACAGATGCAATAATTGTCTTCCACATAAATAACATTCTTTTACTGCCTAGCTAATATTGTTCTAATAATCAATAGGTTACCTTTGTGTCAGGCTTTCTCTTTCATTCTACGAAGGTAGGCAAAACATATACAGTGGTCAGGGGAAGACAGTTATTTTTCTCATATCAGAGTACCTTCCTTCCTTTCTCCCTCCCTCCCTTCCCTTATCTTCCCTCCCCCTTTTCTCTATTTCATAAATATTTACTCAAAACCACTAAAAAGTTAAGGAGAAATTTCCAGTTTTTCTATTGTCAAATTATATTGGTAAGAAATCCCTCCTAATGATTTCTGGCCCATCACACTCTGGACCTGGAATTCCCAGTCCCTGGACCTCAAATGATAGGAGTCCAGATCCTCACGTATGACAAGCACAGACAAAGTTGTTGGGTAAAACGAATGAGTGCCGATCAGGAACAGAACTATAACTAAACTCCTCATTTATCAGTACTTTTAGAGGGGTGAGTGAAGGTAGTAGCCTTGAGCGTTTACAGCATTTCATTAACTGCAGGGCTGGGATAATCAGTGATGAGAAGTTGGCAAATTTGGGGCCAATCACCCACAATATATTCACAACTTTTAACATTGTCCTTTTACAGTGTGTTCTATTTAGTAAGACTCAAGGCTAAAGGAGTTTTCGTTTCTTACTGGATGAAACCAGAAGGCTAACGTTGGGCTCCTCAGTGTGCCTCTCAAGTAGCTATTTAAATCACAGGCACTAAAGTGTTTTGGGGTAAAAGCTTTATCTAGTGGCTAATCAGTACTTAAGTGATGGTCTTTGCTGCTTGCCACTTTCATTTTTTCAGGATTTTACGAACCCAAGATCTTTTGCAAATGGGCAGACTGAACTAAACCCATCCTCAATCACTCTGTTCACTATTGTACAATTGAAAGGAAGGAGGATGGAATGAGGGAAAAGAGGGCCAGAAGGAAAGAAGAGAAAAAGGGAAGGAGGGAGAGAGGGAGGAAGAATTGATTGATTGCGGTACATATAATTTTAGTAACAACAACAGAAAATTCAGAAAAAAAAAGAGCTTGCATATACATAAATATTAATATTTGGCATTTCAATGTGAGCTACTTTAAAGTTACATAAAAAGCTAATGACCTTATCTGAACACTGCTGAAGACTTTTAGTCAATTGATGCAATCAAAATTGCATTTTATTTTATTTCACTTTATTTGAATTCATGTTACCTCTTTCCAAAATTATTTCAGGCATCAGTTCAATCATTACATTTGAGTGCCTGTATTAAATTCAATTTAAGAAACAATTTTTACAAACAACTGCCTCCTGATTAAGGGAGAAAAAAACAACTGGAGAATATGGACATGAATAGAGAATAAATTGCCTGCTATCTCACTGTTCAGATGACCACTATTGACAAATTTACATCTTTTAATTTTTTTTTTCTTATGAGTGAGAGTGTAAAAATTGGAGTCATGTTCTATGCCTAGCTTTATATCTCCTTTTTCCACATAACTTTATTGTAGATTTTACTCATATTAATATATATTTTTCAACTTTACTTTCAATGCCCATTTAGTAGTCTTACAACCTGCTTTATTTAACCAATCCTCTGTTGCTGGGTATTTAGGTTATTTCCAATAGGCCTTTTTCTATGGATGTTTTTAGGTCTGATTCAAGCCAGGCAGGGATATTTTCATATTCTTTTTCTGTCCTTGGTTCTTTGGGAAAGAGCGCCTCCCACAAAGTTTGTTTACCCCACTCAAATAAGGACTTTCAGTCCATGGCCACCAGCTACACTGTTGCAAAGTGTTAAAGAAAATGACTTCTGTCTAGATTATCTGATGAGATCTTTGTACTCCAGGCACCAATATTAAACCCCCCAAAAAAAACAAGAATAGGAGGTTTCATCCTTACAGAACGATGTCTAGCTCTTTTGTTTATATGTTTGGTTTCATTTTTACTTAAATTTAATCATTTAAATGTTAATTTTCCAAATCCTTGACATTTTCAGGCCTCAATGGTTTACATTTGAACAACTACAATATTCTCAGCAAGTTTCTGAAAAACAAACAAACCAAAAAACCTTCTCCATTCATATTCATCTTTATAGTCAAGTAGTTTTTAGATCTTAATTATCAAATGCAAAACAACAATGCAAAACTAAAATAAGATTTAAGGGCTCAATCTGATCACATTTTACCAAATTCTACTTTTTATACGTATCCAATAATTTTATATTCTCATAATCAGAATTTTTTCACTGAGCCCTGCATAATAAAATTTCACATGCTGCCAATTAGACACCATGTGTATAACCCACATAGATGTCCACTAACATAAAACATTCTGCAATGAACATCTTAGCTTTTTTAAATTCTTCTAAATGATTTCCTTAGGCTAAATGTCCAGAAGTATAAATGTAGTATTAAAGGCTATGGCTCCTCTTATGTATTCCCAAAATGCTTTACAAAGCAATTACATTGTTATCAATAGAATATGAGTCCAGCAGTTTCACCAATATTGTACCAGCAGAGATTATTACACTTTAAAACTGATTTATAATTTGACAGACATAAAATGATAACTGTTCATAGCTTTGAATCTATGTATTTATATGGATTGTTCTCACAGGAACCCTGGGGAGCTATGTTCAAAACTCTCCCCAGTACTGTATATGAAACGGTAGTCAGAATAAGCAGATACATAAATAAAATGGGTCACTCCAGAGCAATTTCAGTTCATTGAGACATCTCTCCTCTTCTGCAAAACAAATGATCTAGGGAGTTTATACAAGTTTGCATCTTCCCATAGCTCAGACTATGTCATCATCACAATGATTTAACCCAACTATTAGAAACTGAATGTCCGTTTTCCTGGAGACTAACTATATTCAACATAGATTTATTTGATATTAGGGCCATTATAAACCATGACAGGGAGAAATGTTTGTTATGACACAATTTATTTTTTATATGATCATCCTTTATACCAAGAGTCATAAAAAATTTTACAGTGATATATAAGCTAATGGTCCTTGTAGAATGCTGATTTTTCAATGTTTATTTAACTTGTGATGAAAAATTGGTTGTTTTATTTTCTGGCAGGTAACAGCCGACTTTCCAACAACTATATTAAAGAAAATAATCCCAGAGGTTAAGAAAGACCACAGATCTGGAACATTATGATTTTCGTTTTCCAAATGCCATGCACAGAACAGAAGAAATGCAACTTTGTGGCAGAAACAGAGGAGAGGAAAAGAATTAAGAAAAAACAATGATCCTCACCAACAGGGGAAATCTGTCAACCAAGTAATATTTTTTCTTAAAGAAATGAAAAACACTCTCCTGTCTTTTCCCAGTAAGCGTGCAACTCCTCAGCTGCTCTCTGTGGATGGCTGCTATGACATTTCAATGATAAAGTAAGACAATTTGAAGTTCACCATATCAAATACAACAATGGCTCCCCAAGGAACAAGAAAGAAGAATCAATGGCTGTACTGTTGGATGCTTTAGGCCTGTGGTATTATTTTCATAAATTAAATTTATAACCGACTAGCTTGCTTTCTTTGGCTTTTTCATTGAAGTCAAAACATCATAACTCCCCATCAAGATGATACTGACAGTTTTCAGATAGACTTCTTGGCTCTCTCTCTCTCTCTCTCTCTCTCTCTCTCTCTCTCTCTCTAGCCCCAGTCTCTTAGTGCAGAAACTCCAGGAAATACTTGCTTCCAAGGGAATAAAGAGTAGGTACAGTTCTTCTAAAACCACATAGAAGTGACTGAGCTGGTCAGTGGTAAAGCCTTTTATTCTCCAAGGACACAAGTTCAAACTCAGGAATCAGGAGAAAAACCTCACTGGGCTGTAGGGCAAATGGCTCAGTATCTAAAGTGCAGAAAATTCAGCGTTTGATTATTATTCACTTGAGAGTTCCCCAGGTCCTTTGCTAATACACGGTTCATTTATTCTTCCTCATTCTCCCTCAGATTTCATGCTCTCTACTCTTTTACGACTGAAAGGGGAGGAGATTAATCCCAATCCCCATCAGATTTTATTTTATTTATTTATTTATTTATTTATTTATTTATTTATTTATTTAATTAGTTTCAGGTGCACAAGACAAAGTAATACTTAGACGTTTATCACTTATATCCTTCACACTGTGTGAACTCCCCTCCCCCATCCACTATCCCTCTGACATCGCAAAAGCCATTACACTTCCACTGTCTCTATTCCTAATGCTGTACTCCACTTCCTGTAACCATATACATACATACATATATATATATATATATAAATATACATATATATATATAATTATAGTTGGCAATCATTATTGTTCAGCTTCAGGTGTACAGTGCAGTGATCAGCCATCTACATCATCCCTGAGGTGGTCTCCCAAATGGGACAAATGTCCATCGTGTACCCTACAAAATCTTTACAACATTATTGATTGTGTTCCCCAAATTAATTTTCAAAACCCCGTGGCAATCTTGTGGTTACCGACTGTTTTCTAATCCTCTCACCTTCCCCCTTATCCCCACCCCCCTCCCATCTAGCAACCCTCAGTTTTTCCTCTGTCTCCAAAACTGTTTCTAATTAGTTCACTCACTTATTCTTTTCTTTAGATTCCACATGTAAGTGAGATCATATGGTATTTGTCTTTCTCTGTCTGACTTATTTCACTTAACGTAATGTTCTCTAGGTCCATCCATGTTGCAAATGGTAAAATTTCTTTCTTCTTTATGTCTGCGTAATACTCCATTGTATAAATGTACCACAGTTTCTTAATCCAGTCAACTACCGATGGGCATTTTGGTTGTTTCCATGTCTTGGCTATTGTGTATATCAGATTTATTTTTACACCATTTATATAATGCCAGATTTAAAAAAAAAAAAAGTTTTTGAAGCTTTGAAACGATCAAACATGATGATAAATGCAATGTTGGTGGCAAAAACAAAGAGGCTCTTGGGAGATGAAACAGTAAAAATAACTCTTCTACGTTCGATGGGGCTGAGTTCATTTCTCAGCTCTGAAACTAGTTGTGCAATCCTGGATAAGTCACTTATTCTCTTTAATTCCTGGCTTCTCCGACTATAAAATGGAATTAAAAGCTACATTATAGAGTAATTGCAATGACTAGATGAGATGATAATTTAATGATTCTACTATGCTGCCTGTCCAATACAATGCCTGGCATACAGCAGGCAATGAATAATTGGTCCCCGATTCTGCTGTTGCTCTTGCCAGGGGTTTAAATTATTATCTCATCCTTCTTCATTGTTCCCTGAAAACAGATGTCAATGCTCAAGTGGGACCCATGAAGTGAGGGCTGGTGGCAAATTTGTTAGCAAGGTGGTGAGTTCTTACTCTTCCACAGGCCTGTTCCTCCCAGGTTATTTTACCACAAAGCATAGTGAACAAGGTAATTAACAGTAAGGGCTATGACTGTTTCATGGGTCATGATCAACCTCACCTAAAATAACAAACATTTATTGAGCTTTTCAAATATCCATTGGATGGAGATAAAACATATTTGTAGCAACCAGAGGTTGTGGTTTTAAACACCTAATAAGATGGTTTCTTAGAAACATATATAAATATAAACAAGTCTTTTGAAATTGTTTCAACCATGTACGTTGGAAAATTAGCTATGGCTTAAAGTCAGGAGAACTAAAAGATCTTAAAGGAAAAGGTTTAAAGCGGTGCTCAAAGTAACCAATGCTGAAAGAATGATTTAGAAAGATGTGAGCAGGGTATAGAGAAGCCATAGTGGTGAGTGCTGTAATCCAAGCCTGGTACCAGTGGGGGATGGGAGGGACAAGAGAAGGGGGCGTGGTTATTGGAACATCTAAAGCCAGCCTGGCATGACCTTGCAAGGAAGGATCTGCGAGAATATATCCTTCAACCTCACTCTCCTCCCTCCTTCTGAACTCCTGATAGTGCTTTAACTGGCTAAACCCAACCAAAGGCCAGCAAGCAAGAGAGCCCTTTGCTGCAGTCTATGTAGGTCAACCTCCCAGAGCAGAGAGCAAGGTGAAGGATGGTGAGTGGGCCCGAAAGGGCATATGGGAGAGTCTTCAGTCTACCCACTGACCCAGGCAAGATTAAATCAACTCCTAAGGGGGGACTCTCCCAGGACAGATGACCCTTTACAGCAGGTTTGCATCCTGCTCACTTTTGTAACCCTACTGTTCAACAATTGCCTAGCTCTGAGTAAGCACTCAACACATACTTGTTTTGGGAAGAGCAGTATTGTTTCACTTCACTTCAGTATTAGATATTTTGAAGAAGAACATTTTCAATTTGCTACTAAACTGATCAAAAGCTTGTCTCTGCGGAGTCATAGAGAAATATGAAAATATACAGTGGCAAAAGCTTGGCATGTGAACTCAAAACTGTCTTATCTCCAATGAGCTGTGCGAGGCAGCTCTGCACATGAATGAATTCCACAGCAAATTTTGGCTCTCTCACAGCAAGTTAAAGTTTAAATCCTCTATTAACGCTATTGACTGATGTAAACCCAGCCCCCACAATTTACCTAAAGCAGCAGTGCTCTTAGATTAACATTTGGAGAAACAAATTTAAAGAAGAGGACAAAAATGAAGCAATCTGCGAATTTCAAAGTTAAGCTTCCAGTATCAATTTTTTTTTAACTTTCTGTTTTTTCCTATTACAATTCTCTGCAGTATTTTTAATTTTGGTTCAGATAATGTTAAAATAAGTACTGGGATTAAACTTCCTAAACATTGGCCATAATTTTTACAAAAGCTGACCAAACATAAAACTCTAGGACCTGTTTGAGCAGGACAAGTGACGTCTGACCACAAGTTCCACATTGGAATATCATTTAAGACAGTGTATTTCAAACACTAAGCAATATACTTCACAGAGCAATCTAGTATACACACTCAGATTATGTACTGGGTCACAATATAAAATGTTTTTCTTAGTGTACACAGTGTCCAAACATCTTGAAATATACTGCCTTAAATGTCAACGTGGGCATTTGCCCTGCTTAAAACATGTCTTAATATGTGATATTTAATCAGTGCTATTGATATATATGTGTCTCCTATTTACCCATCAATCTGAAACAATTACTGTGTCTTACTATTACTGTATCTTTCTACGTGCCATGCATGCTAAATTGTACTCTTTTCTAGTTTGTTTATTTCTTTTTTAAAAAAATGCTGACTGCCACCCACTTAATTAATTTCAAGACTCACTAATGGGTAGACACTTACAGTTTTAAAAGGCTTGATTTGGCTTAGCTAATATATAAGTGTCAGTTGTGGAAAATAAGAAAGCGCACGGCAGCCTAAAAAAGAAATGATGGGGACTGAAGAAACTAAAGAGAAAAATAATGGGGTAATTTATCCAGGGAGCTATGGAGATGGTTAGGCCCATTTTATATTAAGAGTTGGGAGGCAGAGTTTTGTATGAAAGGAGAGAAGGTTAGCACTCCCCTTGACAAGGATGGAAGATGCCCTTGGGCCTAACGATACGCTTACGGTTAAGGCATGGTTAAGGCGCGCCACCTACTTCGGGGCTTCTAACCATTGTTTCTGGAAAGACTCTCCAAATCCCCTCATCACCTAGAAAGATCAAGAATGCACTGGAGACGTCATGTACAGAGGAAGTGAAGGAGGTAAGGAAGAGGCTCTTTCTTCCGCCAGGAAAAGCAACAGAGGAAAATAGAATGGGTCAGATATCAGGAACAAGCTAACATCCTTCAAAATGATTTTAATGGAAAAGTGATGGAGCTGAGAATTGAAGTCTTGAAGAAGTCCCAGAGGCCAATGACCGGAAATTATCCCTGTACTTACAGCACAATTTTGAGCCAAACCAAGCATTTTTTAATCTTCCCGGGTCCCAAGGTACTATAGGCACTACAACTACGGAAAGAGCAAAGACAGGCAAACATGAATCTGATGTGTGAATCCTGGGATCAAAGACCTGCACAGAACAGTAAGGAACTAAGAGAAGGCAGTTCGAAGATGTAGGAGGCAGGCTCTTTTTCCTTAGGTCACTCACTGCCAGATGAATCTCTGGAGGATTAGAAGACTTTCATTCCATTTGCTTGGACAGATTTAAAGACTAGGCATAGCCCCTTGTGTTAATTAAAATCTCTCAAACCTGAAAAAAATAAACAACAACAACAACAACAAAACAAGTTGGGATTGAGAGCAGGAAACTACCTATTAATTCACTTACACACATACACATTTATTTTTTTCCCCATTAATTCAACCATTCCTTCCACAAACTTTGAGTTCCTAGTCTTTGTTATATCCTGAAGATAGAAAGATATATGACACAGCGCCTATGCTCTCCAGAAGTTAACAACCTGGGAGGATGGAGAGAAGTATGGGGATAATTACTACATGGATGATAACAGGGTGCTGAGGAAACAGGCAGCCATGTGGTCAGTCTGACTGAGACAACCATGGACACTGTCCAGAGGACGCCATGCTAAAGACATGCTAGGTACCTCCAACAACCTACGCAGCTTGCCTTTTCAAAGCTGTCATCATGGTACTCTAGGTCTAAATTCTTAGTCTGTCTTTTAGTACCTGAGTGGCCTTGAACAACCTTCTGAGCCTCAGTCTTTCCATCTGTAAAATGAAAAGGTAATAACACCCACCTGGTGGGTTTGTGGTAAGGCTTAAACATGATGATGTATAATAAGGAGCTTAGCACAGCATCAGGAGTCCAACACATACTGATGGCTAGAATGAATCATTATCACTGTCAACATCAAGACCATCATTCTGTTTCCTCCCTCAATGCTGGTGGCAAAAGCTCCCTTTCAAAATGGCATCCTGAATGATTAGACTTTTTAAGGGAGTCCCCCTGAACTTATAACAAGCATGACAGACGCCCGTGCTGACATAGAGGTTTTAGAGAAGAAGGAAGTGGAATAAAAACTCCAGCATGAAGCACCTTGCTCTAGAGTGTTTTTTCCTGAAGTTTTAATACTGTTATCTGAAGTGTTTAATCATATAATTTTAAATATTTTGATGCTTTTGAGACTTAAGGGCACAGGGTATAATTACTGTGAGATGAAATGTAAAATAAGGAGTGAAGAGCTATCAAACTCCAAAGTCTGCCATGGGCAACCATCAGGGGAGAAACTACTTAAATATAAAACACAGCTTATTAAAGTTGTATGAAGATTCAAATGATAACTGATCACTGATCACTATGTGTTTTGCATAGAGGATTCTATAGGGGATATGAACTACCAGCAGATTTGGAATAGCATAAAGAACAAATTTATAGGTGAGAAGAAAAAAGCAGAATCAGATTAAATAAAACAATGATCAATCTTGACTGCCAGGATGTAATTCCACTTCTACCTTTCCTAAGTTGGACATTTTTGTCCTATGATCTTACTTCAATAAATGAAACATTGAAATGAAGTGATCACAAATGTTACTCCTATTCCCCTGACTCAAACTCACAGAAGCTTAACTCAATCACAGTAAAATCTGCTCCCATTCCTTCTTTTTCTTACCCATTTACCCAAAATGGTCAAACAATGAGACATTCTGATTCCCACCTTGTCACTGGATCTAAAAGGGAATTCATCCACATTATCAGGCTAAATGTTTCCATTGAGAATAATTTCGGTGATGTGAAGAAAAGTAAATGCTCTTTAAGAGACTCCATCGCTATGTATTAAATCAAATAAATGAAAGACAACGGGATGCTGGTTTGGGTTATAATATTGTTACTGCTTAGAGCAATTGCTAATGCAAATGAAGAATAATGAACTCAGGCCAATTTAGCAACTGTCTTTGATGGCAATGCTGACTCCTGGATACCCACAGTGATGAAACTTCAGATGCAATAGTGAAACTTGGTTCTGTAGTGTCTCATTTATTTGTTTCTTGACAGATGGAGCCAGAGGACCAATGATCAAAGGGGAAAGAAATGAGAAGGGACTTCTTAGTGAAATAGTGCACAATGAACTTAGCAAAATTTATTCTTGAGACTTTTACAAGATGCATGATTTCTAATAAAATGACCAACTAGTAGTTTCCAATTTGTCTCAAGGTTTACGCTTAAGACATCATGTCACAATGAACAACCCAATTTAAAAATGGTCAAATGACATGTCTCCAAAGACAATATATAAATGGCCAACAAGCATATGAAAAAATGTTCAATTTCATTAGTCATTATGGAAATGCAAACCAAAACCACAGTGAGATGTCACCTCACATGGATTAGGATGGCTATTTAAAAAAAAATAGAAGAAAACTAGCAAGTGTTGTCAAGGATATAGAAAAGTTGGGACTCCCATCTATTGCTAGTAGGAATGCAAAATGGTAGTCACTGCAGAAAACAATTTAGTGGTTCTTAAATAAGATAAACATAAACTCATATGACCCAGCAATTCTAATCCTAGGAATATACCCAAAAGAACTGAAAACTTGTGTTCAAATAAAGATTTGTACTAGAATGTTCATAGCAGCACTATTCACAATAGCCAAAAGGTGGAAACAACTCAAATGTCCATCAACTGATGCATAGATAAACAAACTCTGGTGTATCCATACACTCAAGTATTATTCAGTCATATGAAGGAACGAAGCACTGATACACGCCAAAACCTCAGTGCACCTTGAACTCATGCTAACTGAAAGAAACCAGACACAAAGGCCACAAAATTGCATGATTCCATTTACATGAAATATCCAGCATAACTAAATTCATAGAGACAGAAAGCAGACTAATGAGTGATTGCCAGAGACTAGGGAAGGGAGAATGGAAAGTAACTTCTTAATAGGTATGGCTTTTCCTTTTAGGTGATGAAAATAGCCTGAAATTAGATAGTAGCGATACTTGCATATTGTAAATGTACTAAAAACCATGAATTGTACACTTTAAAATGTGAAAATGGCAAGTTTTATGTTACATGTATTTTCACACACACACACACACACACACACACACACACACACACACACGCACACCATGGAAGGTTCCGTATAGAATTGAGGGATGTGCTTCAGTGTAGCAACATGTTTGAGAGGGGTCTAGAGGCTTTGCATCAAAAGTGCTTCCGAAGCGTGAACATGGTTTTCACTTAGATTGGATATTTACTTAGGAGTGAGGATTGATGGAGATTGAGGAAGGCAGAAAATTATGGAAACTATCCCATAGCACTGTTAAAACACTTATTAGAAGTAGACGGTTTTTTCATTTTAAAATAATCAATATGGGATATACCATTCCTTTTAGTGGACACACAGAAAATAAAATAGACCTTGTGTATTCAACAAAGTTCACATTTTGTTATCTGTATTCATTTAAATGAGCATACCCTGTAATTTCTGCTCCCAATGTCGTCACTTTTCTCCCCTGCAATATGGAAACACTGCTAATTTTCTTCTCTACTCCCCTGGCAATTTTTATTGTTTTGCATAGCAACAGGGAGCAAGCATGTTTACGTACTTGTAATAAGCTACTCCCCTCAGCAGCCTACAATCAATTCCATTCTATCCCCATATTTCTCTGTCTGTGTTAATTCTCAGCCCATCTTGAATCTAAATTTAAAAATAAGGAAGTGGAAGGAACAAAATTTCTCAGAAATGATGGTTGAGAGTTTATTTCTATACAAAAGCAGAAACATGTGCACTCCCAGGGATATTTACTGACATGTTAGGAGGTATATAAATCCCAGAAATAATACAGTACATCTTCCTGAATTGTCAGTTTCATACCATGATAAGGGATTTAACAACATTACTTTTCTATTAAAACAGATACACTATGGAGCAACATGCAAGATTCACGTGTATTTTTAAGATTATACAAGACTCAAAAGAAATTTCTCACTAGCTTCCAGACTCTGAAGGAGCAAGTTTGTTCTCCACTGCTTTTAGGAATACATAAAAGCACATTGTAAACTGTAGCAGACCATCCTGAATCTGCAGCAATGTGCATGCTTCTGGCAAAGTATGAGGGTGCCTTCCAATGCCACACCGAGAAGTCACAATCTTGTTAAAGAATTGTATTGTGCTTTACAGTTAGTTCACAAAGTGTTTTTACATATATAATTCATTCAATCCTTATGATGTCCCTGTGAGGCTGGCATTTTATAGAGAAAAGTAAGGAAGCTCTGAAAATTTAACTGATTTTTATTTATAGGGATAGTAACAGCCAGACTAAGACTCCAAGTTACTCTAACAGGCAAACCAAAATACTGGGCTAAAGACGGATGAAGTGTTGGTTCAAAGTCAGTACTTGGAGAATAGTCCTGCAATGCTAATACTCTCTGAGAAAGAGTAATGAAATTGAGAGAGCAGTGGGCACAATGGAAAGTGGGCATGAAACCCTGTAGCTGAAACCCCAAAACCTGCACACTGAATGGCAATACCCTCAGCATCCGAGCAGCCAAGGTTATGTCCCCAGCAGACTGTGATGTTTCTTGGAGAAATAAAATGTGTCCCTAGGGTCAAACCTACATATATACTAAATTAGACCAAGCTACTGTGAACACAAACCTTCCACCCAACACATAGCTTTCAGCTAGCCTTTATTCTTGGCTTTACTCTTACATGTAAATCAGCAGCAGAAGTTGCCATAAATTGGGAAAAGCTTCCAAAATGAAAGCCAAAAATCAGAACAAACAGACAACAGGAAATGGTAAAAAAATAATATGCATACATAATATGTGCAGGAAACAGAAGAAAATGTAATAGCATGATATAAATGAGAAGATATTGTATCTAGAAAATAAGGACAAATTCTCATAAAACAGAAGCACTCTGAGAATGCAAAAGAACTCTTGAAACTAAAAAAATTAATAGCTGAATATTAAAAACCTGATTATTGGAATATACATTTAAGTAAATCTGACAGAAAGCAGAATAAAAGAACAAAGAGATGAATGTTGAAAAAAAAAGAAAAGAAAACAAAACTCAGAACAAATCCATATCTAATATAAAACTAAGAGAAGTTCCAAAACAGAACTGAAGAAACTAGACAGGAAGAAATTATCAAAGAAATAATTTCAGAAAATTCCGCATTGCATATAAACAAACAGGAGTCTCCATATTCAAATTGCTCACTAAAGCCTAGCACCATTTGTTTAAAAGCACCCACACATAAGCCTGTCACATTGAAATAGCATTACTCCAGAGATGAAGAAAATTTCTTAATATTTCTAATGAGAAAAAAATCAGGTCAGGCACAAAAGAGCAAAAAAATCAAAAGTGTAAGACTTCCCAACTAGGAAATGATGTAAAAATTTCTCCAAAATTCTTGGGGAAAAGATTTCCCAGCTAATTATATACTTAACCAAATTATCAATACACCATGAGGGTAGAATAAAGTGTCTTCCAGACAAAAATGCAAAAAACTTATCTTTCTTATCCACCCTTTCTTAGGAAGCTTCTAGAAGATGTAATCCAGCAAAATGAGGCCATTAACCAAGAACTAGGAAGACAAGGATTCAGGAACCACAAGTCTAACAAATGTGATGCAGGGATCCTGTAACAACAATATAAGAGGCTTGGAGGGCATCCTGTCCAGAAATGACAATAGGTCTGAATATTAAGGAAAAAGAAATTCATGTGCACATGGCAGTGTTAATGGACTATTTAGAAAACTGTGAGAGTAAAAATACAAGGAAACTAGCATCACTCAAAAAAAGTTTTTTCAAGAAAAGAAACAGCATACTTCTTGGCTTTGAATAATGTTTACCCAGTTTTAAATACTGAACTTTTGCATTAACTAAAATATAGGATGAAGTTATATTGGAAGAATGGGAAAATAATGGTGTAGGGATATGAGAAAGACAAATTCTCAACTGCCATCATAGGAATTTCATAGATGTCTAAAATTGTGACACCAGAGGAGTATATGTATGTTATTTAGAAACATGGATATAAATAGCATCATCTAAAGGGGTGGGAAACAATTGCCCCTAGAAATAAGAATGAGGAGTGGGGGTGATGGTGGGGGTGGTGCTGGTGGTGGTAAACGGGCTGCTAGCTTTAAACAGGTTTTTAAGTATATGCATGTGTTATTTTCATAAAAAGATAATGTATAAAAGAACATGTTATCAAATAATAGCAAATTAAAGAAATTTTGATATAACCAATATAACATGCTACCCAGCCATCAAATATCCTATCACAAAATATCTGTATCCAAAAGAATGTTCATGATATATTGTTGGAAAGGAGCAAAAGAGGAGCCAATAAAAGCAGGTTACATTTTTGTAACATACACACACACACACACACACACACAGGCAGGCACGCATAATGTGACTACCAAAAAAAATGGTCCTTACCCTCAGACAACGTCCGGTCTAGTTTGGAGCACAATATAAGGTGATAATTTTAGTATGATATGTTTGTCAATAAGACATGGGGTTCTCAAACTCAAGCATGCATCAGAATCACCTAGAAGGATGGTTTCAACAAAGATTGCAGGGCTGCATGCCAGGGTTTCTGATTAACAGGTGTGGGGTGAGGCCCAAGAATTTACACGCTCCTAGGTGATACTGATGCTGCTGGTCTGGGACTCCATTATTAACAACACTGAGATTGTTCCATGCAGAGTTCTCTGACACTTGGCTCAGCATGGGCATCAGGGAAGGCTTCCTGGAGGAGATGTTCCCAAGTCACATCCTAACTGGTTCTCAGTAGTCTCTGAAGTTTTCACCAAGGTAGAAAACCATTTTCAACTGCTGACAAAGCTTAATGGAAATTCTGGCTATATCAACGATAAGGTTCTATATACTAACCACAATCATCACATTTCCTTGCTTTGGGCTAGATAGAGTTCTCTAGTCGGTACTGGTTTATCGGCAGTTCTGCTTAGCATTTTTACATGCCTTTGATTAACAAAAAGAAGAAATTAAAAAGGTATTACTTAAGAATTGCGGTTCGATGACAAAAATCTTCTGAGTTTGACTGAGAGGGATTAGAGTAAGTTTGGGGTCCTTATCATGAGAGGAAGAGAGTCCTGATTCAGTCTATTCACAGAGACACAAGACTTGTCAGCTGGTTAAGAAGACAGCCATCACTAGTCCCTGTGGTGACTCTGCTCACTGTAAGATGCTGTTCCCCAGCTCATTTCTCCAGAGAAGAGGGAACAGTGGAAATGCAGAAGGACTAACATTAGTGACTCCCAACCAGAACCCTGACCCTATCCTATGCATGTGGTACTCCCTGCAAAGTAAGTGCATCCCGAGTTGTTTAGGATGGTAAAGACTCATCAGAAAAACTAATCTCTTCTTCCATGCCAGCCAGTTAGTTTATCCCCATTGATTTTTCATGTTTTTCTTTTCCCCTAAGGACAAAAGTAAAGGGACTTATGATGTAAAATCGAGAGAGTATAAACTACATCACACAGCAAGTCATTTACTGAGCACTGAGTACATTGGAGCCACTGTGGTGGGCATTACCAAGGACAGAGAGACAACTCAGTCATCTCCAGATAATATGAGCATTTGCCCATGAACGAGCAGGTCGTTAGGGGAAATGCCACCACCTATACTCAAAGTGCCTAAGCGGAGGCTGAACGATGAAATATCTTTGATTTAGGAATCCGCAGCCTGAGTTCTCATTCCTGTCTGTGGCGTACTAGCTGTGTGACCACGGACGAGTCCCCTTTTCCTTGTCTGTAATCAGAAAGAACTTCTGTCCTTACTTCACAGGGTAGACATAGAAATCCAATGGCATCAAAACCAACAAAATACTTTGAAAAATAAAGTTGTATGCAAATGTATGATAACACTGTTGTGATTTTTATCTACCAGGGATTTTCAAAATTGTTATTTTCAAGACCAGAATGGTTTACGAGGCTCTTCATGAACTGGTTCCTGAAAAGTTCTCGAGTTTCATTACAGTGTTTTGTAAGTTTGCCTCTCTCTGACTGGGCTGTGTGCCTAGCACAGTGAAGGGCCCAGAAGTGGTATTGGGTAAAAGTTATTAAATAAATGGGTAAACAAAGGGTGGAAAAGTGATCTGGGAAAATTGAGAAATACATTGAGAGCATACGTGGACTTTTCTTTCCTCCAGCCTCAGAAAAATGGATAGATTGAAACTCTTCTATTATCCTTTCATCTAACTGTAAAGAGTCTACAATTTGATCCAATTTTAGAGAGATGAGTGCTAAAGAAGGAATGTCATGCCAGTAGCCATCAGTTGACTCACTGGAAAAGGGAAAACTCTGTATGTGGAAATGATGAAGCCTATAGTTGGCCAAGTCTATCATAAATTAAAAGCTAACCTTCCTTTTCCAGAAAGGTGGCAACTTCTTTGCTTCTGATTCTGTGAGATGCAGGAAGTCAATTCCAGTTACCTTAAACAATGTTCTCTACTATTCTAATAAAACTACTCTAATGAAAATTTGTGTGGAAAAAGAATTGGAAACACTATTTTCTACACTTTCACAGTTATTAAGATGCCAAATTGCAACCGTTACAGAGTCTCCTAGAAACAGAGTAAATGGTATTTACGTGAAATACAACTCCCTTGCCATCTTCCCTGGGTGAGAGCCTGACCGCTTTGTCATGCATAAGACAACATCATAAGGCTACTTTCTATCATACTATCATCATTTTCACATCATTTTCTTTCAAAATCTATAAAGTAATTTTTATAGAGCATCAGACCATGATTTAAAATTTTGACAAAGCCAAGAAAGCTAAACCAGTCTCCCTCACACTTCGGTCAAAGCTATTGAAAATAGAAAGGAAGATCCTTTTTGTTGTAGGGATTCTTAGGGGTGGGGTAGAGAAGGGAACAATGCTTAGGAATTACAGAGGGCCATGAGTTTCTTGCCCTGGTCAGCTCTTCTAAGAAGTCCTGCCTTGTATTCTGCAACAGAGTCTCACAGACAGGAGGTACAGCCCTCCGATTTCTAAGCTGAATGAACAGAGCCTATACTCTTCAAGGCCAAAGTGGATCACACTGCCGCAATCTCTCCCAGAAATCATTTGAATTAACAATGACAGGTCTGCCCTTTGGCTTTGGTTTGGCCAAGACACTTGGATTTTATAATTAAAAAGTATACCAGTACCTGTATGTGAAAACTTATAAATTGAACATTAGACTGACCAGTCTAAATTTGGGGAGCAAATAAAAAATAACATAATATATTTTTTAAAAAAGTATATCAGCAACTGCTGGAATAAAACTACATTGGTGCTCTCAAGACTTCAGCAATGGAGACTTCAGGGAAAAGAAAGATTGAGTGATCATAATTGTGATACTATAGCTGTCAGAGAGAGATCACAGAAGGAAGTTACAGGAAGCCAGTGATTTAAAGAGAAAAGGGAAAAGATCTTAAACACAGTAGGAGCTCATCAGTCCTACATGTGAAAAAATGAGAACTGAATTCCCCAGGAGTCTGATGAGAGAGGAATAGCCAAGTTGTTTGCACTCAACTTTTTGAGTCTTAAATTCCATTACAGAAATATATATTTGGATTAGAGGTCATGTTCTGTGGGTGAAAGTCAAAAGAGGGGCCCTAAAAGGGACAGGGCCAAGATGTCCACTAAGTCAGGTGGTATGAGAATAATATCAGGCTGGGTGCAAGTCACGGTCCGCATCAGATAACAGATCTGTTGTTGGGAACAGATGGAATAAGAATGTGTTCTTGGTTGGTTAAGCAAAAAGAAGTACCTAATCTTTTTTTTTTTTCCCCCTAGTTTCCATGATGGTGCCCTAAAGCCTGAGATAAATTATATCATAACATGTACAGATTGCCTCTTGGACGTTCATGGAGTAAAACCAATCCAGTCAACTCTGAACAAGTCATGCTAATGACAGCAAAGTGATGTGGATACTCCAAAAGAGAGCAAAATCAGAAAATCACTTATTTTGGGTTATAGAATATGCTGTATTATTTGGGAGGTAGCAGATTTACCTTGTTTGTGGTTTGCTCGTGGAAATGTGAAAATTGGTGTGTCGCCTCCTAAATGTGAAATGTGTAGCCTCCTCTAAGCGCACAACAACTGGTGTGGAGACAATCAGGGAGGAGGAATAAATCAGCTTGGGATGGAGTTTTTCTGTAGATAAATTCCGGGTGGCAAACTTTAGAGCTAACTAATCATGAGATCATAAAGGGAAATGGGCAGCAACTCATTTTATGGAGGGAAAACTATAACTGATGCTACCCCAGCTAACCCAGGACACACAATTAGAGGTCCCAACCCCTTAACTATGAGGCTGAGGTTCTTCCCACTCGGTCACATGACTTGCTCAATTAGTATTTAATTGGAGTGGACTGGAAGGACAGAAATGCAGCGACAAAAGGCACTAATAAGTTGAAGAGTGAGAGACCATGAAAGGGATGTTTAGAGAAATTAAAATGCTCTGAAGATTGAGACGAACATCCAGAAGAGCTCACCCTCCCAAGGTGTGTTCTTAGAGACATGGGCCAAAGAAAGAACCATATTTGATAGTATTTGTCTCAATGTGAAATTGTTTAGTTTTGAGTGCTCTCCATACAGGGCATCTAAATCTGGATTCAAATCTGGATTCGAATCCTCCCTTGAGCACCTTTTCCCCACTATACTTCCTTGCCCTGCTAGCTTAAGCAAGTCACATACTCTTTCTGAGGCTCAGTTTCCTCCCTTGTACAATAAAGATAATAATTGTACCTGCCTCATAGGGTTATTGAGATGATCACGTGGATATAGCATATAGTAAGGGTTCAACAAATGATACATACACCTTTGTTCAACCTTTGGGTTGAGCAAATCTATACTTTTTCATATTTCCTTAAGGATTGTGTCCATGTTACTTTTTGTTTCTCTTCCTACTCAGTAGCTCTTGGAAAAAAAAAAAAAAAAAAGTGTATCTTTTATCTTATTTTCTCTGCCTAGCTACTGCCAGACAGAGACTCTCATGATAAAAAACAAGTTTAAAACTTCCATTTACATAAAATAGTGAGTCATAAAATTAATCAATTATAGTATATGAGGCTATAATGTTCCTGGGTGGTTTGAAGGTAAAAATCTTAAACAGAATTTGATGAAGAGCAATAAGATTTTATCAAATACAATTCTGTTTTCTAGAAAAGGGAAAGGATACACCTGTAGTTGGTATTTTGCCCTTGGTATAGTCTCTGCTTTCAAATCCTAGTTCTTGTTACCTTCCCAAGGATAGCATGTCCTCATCTCGGCCCCATCATCTCTCACTTGGGCTGTTGTCATAACCAGTTAGTAACCCTAACTGGGCTCCTTGTCTGTACCTCTTTTACAAAACATCTTTCTGTTTTGCTTTTTGCCACAAAGTTTACTTTTTGAAAACATAAACATCAAAGTCAGATATTCTTGATCTGGCATACAACACTCTTTCTTATTTGGTGTCTAACTACATTTGTGGGACATCTCCTCAGTATTTCCCATTAACAGAAAGTTCTAGCCACACAGAACTCCTCTAGCACACTTCATACTTCCATGTCTTTGTTCCAACTTAGGCTGTTACCTCTGCCCGGGAAGTCCTTTCTTACCTTTTCCTCCTTAAAAGTGCAGAATATCCTTTGCGAAACCAATTATGTTTATATTCTATTAAGCACATACTGGGTATCTGCAACTGTTCTTAGAGCTTACAACATATAAACGAATTCAATTGTTACTAAATGCTATGAGTTGGTATCGGTACCTCTATTTATAGAAAAGTGAGATAGATAGAGGTTAAGTAACGTGTCTCAATCACACCACTGGTATGTAGAAGCTACCTCTGATCAGTCAGAATTAATTTTGGCTTATTTTCCAGTATAGGATCATGTTTACAATGCCACTGTGATGCTTGTTACAGTCTGGTGTGTTATAAGCTCCCTTTTGCATTTACCTTTGGCAACTCAGTGTCTATCACTGTGCTCTACCTGTGGTTGGAACTTAACTAATGGTTACTAACTGCGTGGATGCAAATAAGAAACATACAACTCTCTACAGATTTCTCTAACACCATGTATGCGATCAGGTCCATAGTTGGTTGCAAAACTGGGTTTAGTGGCAATTGAATAGAAATGAGTGTTGGTAGGTGAGAGAACATAAAAGACTTTCAGAGATGGTATACTTTTGTAAAAGCACATTTTTCAACCTAAAGCAATAACCAAGTGCTTTAAACACTCCTAAATTCTGAAGAGTTACTGACACATATAAGAGGAAATTGAAATCATAAAGTTTAGCGTTTCAAAGCTCCAAACCTTTTTAAACAAACTTCCTTTTTTTCATGTCTATACATTAGGTTTTATTTTAAGCTATACATATTAGGGAGAGTGAAGAGTCTCTTGAAACAGCTCAGTTTAGTTTTGACCATAACTCTTTTACAAAGACTCTTTACTATACCATTTACCCGCTGTCACAGGGAAACCAATAATATTTGACATTTCATGCCCTCCCTTGGAGATTACTTACCTTGACCAACAGTTTAGGTGAAGAGTTACTATGGAAGAGTTACTAAGTTACCATGGAAAACCTTCCGACATTTCCCAAAACATCTCAATATCCACTTCAGCCTTCAAGAAAGATAAGTAGCAATGAGCAACTGGATTCTTATTTCAAAGAAGAAAAAGATTTATGAGACTTTAATCTCATAGTATCACCACTTTTCTGATTTCCAAGTTAGTATTTTTTGAACACAGTGTTCCAGATACAAAAAGAATAAAACTGCCCCTTGCTTAAAAGAAAGGTCATATTGTAGCTGATGAAGAAGACATTTACTCAAATAGCTACTCTGTTCTACAATCTGACCAGTATCCAGGAAGTATGAGAGCCCAGGGGAAAGAAGGAACCACGCTGCCTCGCTGTAGGCATAGCAGGGAGGGTTCATCTAGGAGGCACCACTTGTGAGGCTCAAAGATGCCCCTCATTTGGCCCAGTGGAGAGATATGGAAGAGGAAAGGTGGGAACCAGAATTATAGGGAGAATAACAAGCATTTATGAGCTTTATGCTTTCTCTCTTGATGGCAAGAAGGGAAGCTTAAAATGTTGCTTGGTTGGAGCACAGGATACTTAATGATATAAAAGGAGGAGTGAGGGAGGAAGAGAGAGAATAAAAAGATTTTGCCCTACTTCACATGAGGAAGGCAGGGGTTGTAGCTGTGAATCTCAAACAAGAATGTTAAGAAGAAGAAAAGCAGGTCTACAGGAATTAAATGCCATTAAATGATTTATTAGAAAGTCAGAATATGTTGTTTCATAGCATCTCATTAAATGATGTTAGGATTATTGAAGGAAAATCATAACGTATTCCTAAATGGACCACAAGTCATCAGTGTTTGCAAAATTAGTATTAAGATTTGGTTCATAAATTAGGAAGATAAATTATCATAAGCAAAATTTAGTTTAGATTAAAACTTGGCCGCACTTAGAATATTCAGGTCTTTTTATTTTGACATGAATTTTTAAAATAAGTGCTTATTGAGAACCAATTATTTACCAAGTAAATTCTTAGAATTCATTTTAAGAAATTGAGAAAACACAAAATGAAAGTAAATGAATCATTCTTATTATTAGTGTAAAATTATACGTATTTTTTTCTGTTATAAGTAATTCAGCAAGTTATTAAAAAAAAGACTTCATTGAACACTAAGAGTAAATTAATGATACATTTATCAGTGAACAAATTCACATTAGAAAGCAAAAAAACACATCTGACTGTGAGAGCAACCAGACAATAGAAAATCTTACTGAACAGGGTTGCCGAGTGGCAATGAAATGAAACCTAACAGAGCTATTCAAATTGAGAATCCTATACTCCAGAGGAAGGGCTATGAATCAGTTTTTTGAGAGACCTAAAAAGCTGTACCTAAGAAATCAACTTCTAAGGACTCTTCTATTAGGTGGGGCTTTTGCTGTCATCCTTGGACTTGAGTTTATCAAGTATATTTCCTTTGAGGATGTGAAGACTTGACGAAAAAATTAAACAAAGGAATCAAGAAGGTGTCGATCATTTTGTGACACTGCACTATTGCTATGGACACATAGTCACAGGTATTATGGGAAAAAGGAGTTTTAAGAACCCTGGATTGATAACAGCAAGAGTAGGTCAGCTAAGTGCAGATCAAAATTTATCCACACCGAACCTTTGGTCAGAGCAAGGGTCCACTTTTCATCATACCTCCTGGTTGGAGAGTGGAGATAAAAGTTGTAGACTATCCAATGATTTGGTTCCTAAAAATGGTGCTGCCATAATCAATAGTTGGGTCAGTTTTCAAAAATGGGGAAAATTACTAAAATTAAAAAAAAAAAATCCTCAAGTAGGCTGTAAATGATCTTAGACAAAATAAACTTGGGTTGTATGTAATGTCTCAATCCCCTTATCTGTGTGTTTGTGGAGGGGGAGTAATATTTTTCCTCCTGAAGATATTATAAGGATTAAATGAGATAATATAAGAAATACAATTGGCACAGTGCCTGGTACAAAGCCAAGTTTTTGTTAAATGTTAAAAAAAAAAAAGTCTCACATTTATATACCCACTTCGTTTTTGGTAAAGGGCTTCTACCACCCCCATCTCCCAATATTTAAGGTATTAAATAATGGCTGATGCACCACAAACAAGTAAAACAGAAATGTTGACCTAGATTTCTTAAGAATTACATAGTCCTCATTACATAAAAAAATGTGATTCAGGATAGTTCAATAATAACACTGGTTAATTCATTCTAAAAGAAAGCAACATCCTTATAGGCTTTAATTTACAACTCATAGTCTTAATGACCTAAATGTGATATTGTGATGGACTTCCAGGTCCTTCATGAGTTACTGTCATCTTCAATCAATTGTCCTTTAATCTAGTTTTGGAACTCAGTCTTATTTGATTATTAGCAGTCTGAGCATCAGTGAGTTTAGAAAATTGCATGTTGACATAGAGAAGATTTATACTTTTTACAGTCAAATGCTATAATGCAAGAGATTGGATTACAAATCTCATTCAAAGTAGATTTAAAAACAAAGAGAGTGATTTTAGTTTTCACTCCAATTTGAGAAATTTTAGAAGCAATAGGTCTGTTGTCAATTGATAATGTATGATTTGTAGATACTTAATCATCAATGGAAAATAATTTACCAATAAAACCATGAATATATTGAAACTAATATTTTGACATTACACTGAAATACTGACTAGGATCCTGTGGAAACTGCTTTTTCAGGAAGAAAAAAACATGAATTTTAGTTGATTTATAGTTAAGGGAAAGTATTATTATTCAGGAAAAGTATTACCAGGGTCTCAGCACAATGCACTTTACATTTTCAGCCCAGCATTCAGCACAATCATTATCTATGATCCACCAAACATGGGATGTCAAACCTCTAAAACTTCCTTTAACTTTTACTCTAGCAACAGAATAAGAATGGTTCTTATTTCTGAAAGAAGAGATACTAGATTTTTCTCACTGTTTGCCAAATTCATACATTTCATAAATCTACTTTCCATAATATATAATCACTTGTTTTCTCATATATAAGCTAAAACAATAACACTTATAATATCTTTCATTTTATATATATTTTCAAATTGTTTATAGATTCATAGTCTTGGTATTCTCAATCAACTTTCTGATATATATGTTTGTATATATATATTAATATCCCTAACCTATTTTTGAATATTGAATATATGAATTATTAACTCAACTTTACACATAAGGAAAATGAGATATTGAGAAACTAAGTGACTAAGAGCACTAAACATGAATTACCAAAATATAAAATGGCAATAAAAAGTTATTTTCCAGTGACAGCTCATATATGCAGTTGTACATATTTATCAACCAACTTCAATGAATTCAATACAAAGACAATTTTGTTCACATGACAATAAAAAATGGTTTATTATAACTTTAACTTCTCTCTCTACTGCATCCTGTAAATAGCTACCTCTTCTAAAATACTTTTTAAATAAGCTTGCTTTACATTTAATTTGTTAACACGTCTGCATCCCTCACTAGAAGAGGGGCTTTAAAAGCTTTAAATTTCCATGTTCCTCATTGTTGCAGGGTTTTTCGTACATAATAGATGTTCAATAAATGTTTGTTGCATAAATAAATAAAATGCTGATCTGTTGTACTTTGTGTGTTGATTCCTTGGGCTAGAAGCTTATGTTTTGTTAATAGCTGGAAACCCCAAAATGCTTAGAACCTGACAGTTTATAGTCCCAAAATAGCATGCCTATGTTTACATGCATACAATGAGTGGCAACAATTTCATGGGCATGCAGCAATGAGCCTGCTCTCTGGTCAGAGTTTATTACCTCTGTCTCTGAGTCCTGCCACCTTAGTTTCTGGGTGGCCTGCCAAGGTTTTCTGTTTGAGGTTGTCTGTGAGGAGTGAGCAAGCATCAACACTGGTCATGCAACTCAAACAAGCATGCAGTAATCAATAAAAGCAACCAGTAAGAATGCCAAAATAAATGAATGAATAAATAGATAAAATGAAAATTAAAAATGAACCTCTGTAATCGCACTATGATGCTATTATAATGAATAAGCCTCATCACATCTCACCCTTATCTCCTGTCATCAGCAGCTTTCAAAACTGCAGCCTTAAAATAAAGTTGGTGTCTCATTGGACTTTAAATTGCTGCTCTGCAGCTTATTTTATTTTTGTTTAATCAAATAAACAAGAGGGTTTTTCCATGGGAGACAAAAACTGTCATATTTGGCTAAGGGTGCTGGATTTCATAAGGCTATTGGTGCTATTTCCTCTGTTTCTTCCATTTAGGAACAACTGGCAGCAAGAGCCCAGCCTTGGGGATTCAACAGAAGTGCCCCATTGACTTGCAGGTTTGTGGGCGCCTGCTAAACATTGGATCACTTCCACAGTCCCCATGGACTGCTGTCCATCTCCAGCTCAGCCAGCCATTGTAGTCATGCTTGGTGGTGAAGACAGACAAGCAAAAGGAGGTCAGATGGAGAGCTAGAAGCAAGGTCTAAAGCCAGTGTCGTGCGAGGCAGACTGCGGGGTCTCTGCTCCCGCTCCCCACATAAGAACGCAGGATATGGTGAGGCCAAAATGCACACCCACGGAGCCACAGGTAGGGGAGTCATACCACTGTAGTCTCACTGGAGGCTGAATTCACATGACCTGCAACCTGCCACCCGCTTCTCTGCCTGTCAACCAACCAACTGACCAACCAGCGCAGGCACGGCAGTTATATCAGTAGCCAATTGGCTAACCGGTTACAACTGATGACCAACCAATCACAGTTGATGGTCATTCACCACCCAAGCCAGCACCTCCCCACGTGAGGCCGAGAGTCTGGAAACTGCTCTCTGGGATTCTGTCCCCACCACCAGGCACTCATAATTTTTCCTTGCCAAAATGGAAATAGTTCCATTGCTATTTCATTCTATTTATAGATATTTGTAGATGTGTACCATGAAGCAATTTCAGAAAATACAGAATACTGTAATGAAGAAAATAGAAATTAGGCATAACCTCACCACCCACTCTGTTAACTATTCTTTTGGACCTTAAGACAGATTGCATACCCACTTTACAAAATGAAACAGAAAGAAATTCCTGGAGTAAGAGGGAGAATAATCTCTTTCTTTTTCTCTCATAGGATTAAAAAGAAAATTAAGAAAAAATGAAATCAAAAGAAGCAGAAAACCTAAAAAGAATGACAGCATTACCAGAAATCTAGAAGATACACAGGACAGAGAACACTTTTAAAGGAAGAATGAAAAGACAGTAATCACATCAGCCTGTTTCAAAACACCATGATATGGAAAGGCATACGCGTAAGTAGCAGAAGACAGAGATCTGCGGAAAAACAAAGAGAGATACAGAGGCAACAGAGGGAGCAGATACCAGGAGGAGAGAGAGAGAAAGGGCAGAAGGTAGCAAGGGTGGCACAGGGTGTAACCACACAAGAAAAGCAACATAAGAACGAAGACTCCCCCCCTCCCCACATTTCACTAATGAAGATCACTTGTGTAAGTGTGTGAGCTGCTCAATTTCTTTGTTTTATTTTTATTAAACAATAAAATATTTTAGATGGTACAAATGAAAGAGAGACTTCCAGATATGTTCAGTGTCTCTAACTCAGAAAATCTAAATCACTCAGCACTATAAAAGAAAAAAAAAATCAATAAAGGCAACCTAGCTACATATTTCAGCCAGATGTTTTTGTGTATAAAATATAACATTCCAACAAGAAGTCAGTTTTTTATCCTATTCCCATGTCCTATTTCATTGGCAGTTTCTTCCACATAGAAGAGAACCCCTGTGCAAGAAATTTCTGGGAAAAACTGATTGATAGAGAAGTGTGTGTGTGTGTGTGTGTGTGTGTGTGTGTGTGTGAGAGAGAGACAGAGAGAGAGACAGAGAGAGACAGAGAGAGACAAAGAGAGAGAGAGAGAGACAAAGAGAGAGAGAGAGAGATTGGAGAAGATAATTTGTGATGCATTTGCCTCTATGAAATGAAGAGCAACAAAAAATCAAGTGGATTTGTCCTGAGTTTTATTTTTTTAACTAAAATACAATTTTCATTTTATTTGGAACAATTTAACTCTCCTGATTTTAATGTTGAAGTTCTTGATTCATTTTAGAGTGGAGGAAATAAAGCGTTGAGACTGTAGGAACTGACTTGCCCAAGCTTATCTAGTTAGTTAGTGAGAAACCTGAGCAAGCATAGTCAGTGTTCACCTGCTTTTGTTTCTGGGGTTTGCTAAGTGGCATCAGCTACAGATGATGCAGCTCCTGCTCTTTCAGAAAGTAAGTTAAGGGCCCTTCCAAGATGGAAGATTGAGACAGCTGCCCTCAGCAGGAGAGGGGGCTGCCAGGGCTGTGATGCTGATCCCTTTGTGTCTGGCCTCTCCCGTAAACTCTCAGCTAAGAGGATACTTCCTCTAGGAGAAGGCCTTTGAATTTAGGGCATAGGGGATTGTGCTTCATTCTGCCAAGAGGTTTTACAACATTCCTATAAGAAAGAGGCTCAGAAAACATTACTTTTAAGTATAAAATCAGCTCCAGGCAGATTCCAGTAGTTGCAAAAAGGCCTTTGAGTATTGTCTCCAAGTGCTTACAAAATTGACATTCTCATCGACAAATATTTGTTGAGGACCTAATATATACAGAGTACTCTGCACAGAGACATGTAAGACAGCTTTGAGGGGCTTCCAATCTTGCTGATCTTGTTGGTCAGCCAGAACCATACATAAAGAATAAGAAACAGTCAAAGCAACTTGTACAAAGTGCAAGGTACAGGGCAGGAAAATAAATGCCTGAGGAAGTATAGGAAGGAGACATAAACAGGGCTGTTAGAGACAGCTGCATAAAAGGGTTAATCCTTGAGCTGTGCCTTAACAGATTTATGTGACAGGAATACAAAAAGTAGGGCCTTTCAGTTGAGGAAACAGGGCCAGCAAACATACAATGTTCAGAGTGTTGGGTTGGGGAGGGGGCGGTAATGAGCAGATTCATTGGGGTAGGCTACAGAATATTTGTAAAGACGAGTTGGTGACAAACTTAGAGAGAAAGTTGGACAAAATTCTCAGGACAAGAATGTCAGGTGAAAGACACTACAGACAATGAGGAGCCCCACTGAAGATTTGTGGGGAGGTGAATGAGATGCAAAAGTGATTTTGGATGATTAATCTGGTAAAAGTATAAAATGTGAATTGAAGGACAAAAGATAGGAAGCAGAATAGATGAACAAAATTTTAGACAAGAGATGATGAGATCCTTAAAATAGAAATAAAGCACATAATCATTTAATCAGTATTATGAAGCACGAGATGGTAGTCTTAATAACACAATGAGAGTTTGGTTTGGAAAGATGAGCCAAGTTTTAGACAGATTGTTTCACATAGAAAATGCCTAATAGCTAATCTAGTTTTAGAGACCAATGTTTAGAAGTGATATCAAAGATGGAGATAATATGTAATAGTGATGGTTGATACTATAGGAGTGAACGAATCCTCTCAAACAGGGAATGTTTTATTTACACTTAACATTAAAGGGGAACAGAAGAAAAATAAAAGCCAGTGTCATATCTTCTTGGAAGTACAGTAGCAAATGACCAAGTCTGCCAAATTCTACCTGGATTTCCTTGAACAGTCTTTGCTTTCTGATGACTCAAGCCTGATGCTAGTAGCCAAGGGTCTGGAAGGAATCCCATAGTCCATTATTCTGAAAGTGAAACCTGAGCAGTTGGAAATCCTGGTGACTTGACGATTGCCTTCCAGACCTCAAGCATGTCAAAACTCTATTATGGAGAACATGGCGATTACATATTGAGGACCCATATGCTGTTTTCAATATGATACATGAAATGACTTTTTTCAAGGAGGGGAAAAAAATCTGAATAATTACCTAAATTATTAAAATATCAGTGCAGGAAAAGTGACAGCTGGGAATTATTGTCAGTATTATAATATGGATGCAAAATAATTCATAAAAACTAATACTTATTAATGCTTACTACGTGCCAGGCTCTAGCTATGAAATGTATTAATATTATTTAGTTTAATTATTTAAAAAGTACAGAAGGCAGATATTATTTTAACCTTACTTTACACATGGGAAAACTGAGGCACAGAGAGTTTTTAAACTTGGTCCAAATCACACAGATAGGATGTAGGTTACAGTCATGGGCTATAATCTATGGCAAAGAACCAACACCTACTCCCATCCATTATTATAACCCAAATCTGGATGAACTCCTTCTAACTTGAAAGTTTACCATAACAAGTCTATAGCTATAGACAAAACACAGATGAGTCAAACACACACACACAGCATTTGTGAGAGGGGAAGGGCTAACACGTACTTTAACTATATCAATGAAACAATCCAAGAACCTGTTTTTTAATAAAGCTACCTTTGGTAAGAACTCACATTTCCAGTTCATTTACCAACAGGCCTGAAATTGCTATTTCTGATAGGACTGATGGTTACATTTCAAATCTCATAATAGAGATGGATCTCGGCCTCACTAATGTCTCCACATGCAGTGTTTTAAGCAAAATATAGTCCGTTTACAAGAAGTGCAGAAATGTTGTTAAACTTAATTAGATGTAATTGTCACACTTTCATTAGCTATTAACATTATGTAAAGATAAACTAATGCATAATGAGTTCTTTCATTGTCACATAATTTTAATTTTAATGATTACATTATGACCATTATAATACAGTGCATATTTTCAATTTTCCCATTAGTGGGTAATTATTTATAAGGTTTTCTATTACAATCTGTCCATAGAGACCATGTTATTAATGCCTTCATTTTCCTATAATGATGACCACAGTGTGGAAATCAATATGATAGCCACAGGGAGAATTACAAAATAACATGGAAAGAACAACAAAACTACAACCATGAAGTCAGTTTATTCAACACATGCCTGAGGACATTTCAAGATGGAGAGAAATAATATATTTATATTCTTATGAGAAGTTCTAGTTTTTAAAGTTTCTTCAAGTATATTTTGCCTCATTTTTTGTGGCCTTTAGTCTCTAAGTCTTTCCTGAAACAGTTTCCATCATATGAAATATTCAAAAGCCTAACCTTTGAAAAATGTCTTAAACAGTTTTCACCATTCGGGGAATTAAATTAACATCCCACAAAGCTATTTCTAGAAAATTTTTTTGAATTGTTCAATCTCAAGGTTGTACGTCAGAAAGTAAAATTCTGATGAGCTGTATGATTCACCCTCAAAGATGATGAAGAGTGGGGGATATGTATTAGAACAAAGACAAAGGGTGATGTGCTGGGACAGCTGTTATGAGTCCTGAAAACAGATCACAGTAACAATAACAATAACATCTAATGAGTTTTTGCTTTTAACCCCTACCTCTGAGAACTTGTAGATTCTATTATTATTATTATTATTATTATTATTATTTTCAAGACTGAGACTATTTGGTGGACTTAGAAAGATGTCCAGAAGGATGAAAAGAGATTGAGAAATGCAGCCTACTAAACACCCAACTGTAGCTGCTTGTGACCTGATTGTAACCTACGTGGACTTGAGACCTGATATGGAGGCATCACAAATCCTTCAGGGCTCTCTGTAGCTCTCTGAAATCATATATGTCTCCCCCAACTGCACCAGTACTGTCTCAATTATCTTTGAATCCCTACCACCTTGCACTCTACAAGGTTTGTAGAAGAAATTAATAAACTAGTTAGATTTAACCCCCAAGTTTCAAAGTAGCGCGTAGCTTGTATTATCTTAATGGTAACAGTAAACATATTTTAACATGGCCCAGTGTTGCTTTCTGATAAAAGCTATTGGTCAAAGTTCAATAATTATGTATTCATATAGTTTGGTGATAAGATTTGGACGCTTGTGTTTTTGTTTCTTTCCATTTAAATTGAAGAGAATCACGAGTCCTGGCACATAATAAGTGACTGGTCCTCAAACACTGCTATGTGTAAGACACTCCTGGGGAACTAATTGATGTGACGAATCCTACGTTACATTCCTACAGATTCTGAATCCACAGAGCTGAGAGGTTGTTTTTATCAAGACTCTCTGGAAGATTCTAAAACAGGTGGTCCACGAAATACATTTGAGAAACACTGCAGCTGGTGTTCAGTTCAATGGCGGGGAAGCCATATGGACCAGAAAAGTAAACACGGCACTTATCTTGAATGCAGAGACCCCGTGATCAAAGTTTTACTACAATAAGAGGTGTGACTTTGGGAAAATCTATATCTACTCTGGTCTTAGCTTTTCTCACTCGTGAGACGTGTGTTGGGCTCGTTTTAGAGTTTCCTCACTGAGATCACTGTAAAGGGGTCCATGAAGTCGACAACAGGGATTCTTGAGCCATATGTGGAATTTCAAAAAGTCAAATAGGAATAATTTATTTATCCAATATCCAAAAGTCTTACTGACATGTCCACTCTTTTAGCTCCTGGCTAGAACTATATCTGATTTTTGATGAATTTATCAGAATTTTTGATGCAGCTATATTTGCTCAGATTTACAAAGATAGAGAAATGAACACTACTTAACAAATGTAGGTTTGTGTTTGCTTTTGTAGATCACATCTTTCAAAGCAGAAAGCCCACAATAGGAAAAATGTTGAGACACAGTGGGATACAGATTCCTTAGGTCCAACCCTAAGAGTTCTTGACCAATGTTGCTTCTTAAATTAAGAAACTAACAATTTCAAACAGCCTCAAGTCACCCACCTGAGGTGCTATTCAAAGGGGCAGAGAGGCAGCGCGGGGTGAAACGCAGTCCTGCTCTCATGACTCTTACAGTTTAGGGGGGAAGACAGAAGACAGAAGATATATAATACATCAGTCCTTGACAAGTGACATCAAGGACAGGAGTTTGGTAAGCAGTTTGGGGGGCAGGGCAGGTGAGGGTGTTGCTAAGGAAATGTTCTCTCATAAGGCAAACTTTGAATCAAGACCTAAAGCAAATGAGGGGAAAAAATCATATAGCTATCTGGGGGGTGGGGGGGAACTGAAGGCATATTGAGTTATAGAATATGCATTATCTTCTATATTATCATAAACCTTACTTAAGCTAATATATTTATGAGCTCATATTGTGGGCAGATGGCAGGCTTGTAGAAAAGAAATCATGGTCATAATTTCCTAACAGGACTTGTGGAGGTGACAGGTGAGACCGCTAGTCCACTGATTACCTGACAGTGAGGTAAAGCCCGGACGTGGGCACAAAACTTTGCTGCTTTAAGAACACATCTTGGTTTCCTGCACAGACTTATGGTCAACATATTTTTAGTTCACTCTGGGACTTTTTTTATCTTGTCAGGGTTTCTCAGATGCTTTCATTTCATACCTACCGACAGCCTGACGAGCATGCTTTATAAATATTAAAAATAGGGTGGTGAGGCCAATGCAAAGAACCTGCCAACACATGCCAGGACCTCTGATGAGTTCCCAATAAAACTAGAGAATATGTTTCAAATATCCGTGGATTCCCCACATCTAGGACGATGTCTGACACCTGGTTAGCACCCAGGGACTATGTGCTCACACACTGAGTGAAATGTTTATAAAAACCTTGAATAATGCTGCACTTCTGTGCTGCCTATCTCAAACCGAAATAAAAGCTCTGCCTAAATAGAGTAGCTTGGTGTGTGTATGTAGATAAGGACGTGTGGGTGTATGTTAGTAAACAGGAGGTTTTCTATACTTTATGAGAAAGCATGGCAGCTGCTCCCTGAGCTCCTAATAGAGAAAGCTGCTAGTTTTGCATCCTTGAGAGCCCCTATTTGCATAGATCTTATATAGAAGACAGACATTAGAAATGGAAATAGTATATGATCACCAAATCTCACTTGTGCTGGAAAGTTCTGCCTGTGGTTTGTGATTTTTGGAAATGTGGATGTGCTGACAACAAAATTAACTTCTCCAAAGAACTGAGAATTGCCTACTCTCATCATCCCTCTCACTATAATTTACATGACTTGACGAAATTAGACTGTTATTTTCATTGGGGTGATCTGCAAAATCATGAAATGATGTGTATTTTGGGAAACCTAATTAACTCTCGTTAGTTCCACTGAGGTTTCAGCTACTAGCATAAGCATTGCAAATATCATGGAGGTGTTCACATCTAGTTTTAGTAACTACAAAGTGATACTCAAAAGACTTGAAAGAAAAATTTCTTTAGAAATCAGGCAATAATGAGGATTCAAATCAAATGGCGAGCCTGTGGGATAAAATCAGATCTACACAGATTTGCCAAAATTTGCCTTGAAGCAAATTGCAAGGAGTACTTTTAGAGTTGAAGCCAATATTAAAAATCAAACAGCAGAATTACAGACATATACACACAAAGTCCATCCCTAGTCACAGTTTTTGTCGCAAACATTAACTAATATTGATCAAGCTGTTTGTCAAAAAAGTTCACTTTAACATATAATCAGCATCTGAAGTGAGAGCCATGTTTCCCAGACAATTGTCAGCACCTTGTGTCATACTTATAAATAATGGGCTGCTCCTACTGAGTACCATCTGCTTAATATAGAAAAAATCTTCATCTTAGTTAGGAAATTATTATTATTATTTAATATTTTCTGAACACCCACAATGTGCTTGGCAGCAAAAACACCAGAAACATGTTCTCTGCCCACCAAGAATCCACCTGCTAAGTAAAATATGATGAACCAGTTAAGCAGTCATTCCTGTTTTTAGCATATTTTATGTAATTCTTTCCAGGTGACAGCGTTGCCAATGGTTCCCTCTTTGGAATGGTGAGCTATCAGATGAGTTATGAGTGAAGATAAAAAGGAGATAAAGGGCAAATTAATTATGATCACCATGAAACACAGTGAAATTTGCTCCATTGATGGAAGAAAATTTAATGCACTCCTATGTAAACCCAACTGTATTTGTTATGGGACTAACAGGTTAGGACTATACACCATATTAGAAATCTAGAATGTATACGGGGGAAGTCACCTTGAAAGAGCAACCATTCTTTGCTTGCATTTATCATCAAAGCTTTTATGCCTCCACAAAGATACAACCATGCTGTGGGATACTCATTTCATCACAAGGATATTAACATCTTAGTTAATAAAGATTTAATGGTCAAAGACCTACTATCAACTACAAGAATTAAGACAGATTGACAACCTCTCCCAGAAGCCTCCTACTATATCCCCTTCTCTTTTTCCCACACTTCAATCAGCAAAAAAATCAAGAAAACTGGACGTGTTTAATATTGCAGCTGTGTAGGGAAGCATTCTTGGGAAGAATAGATGAACTATTCACATCAAGAGAACTGTTACATATAAGCCTGTAATAGTAACTTTGCATGAATTATCTAGCACTAACTTCAATTACACTTTTAGTGAAAATTATAAATGTTTAAAAATATGTTTTTGCTCCAAGACTTGAATATCTTAAGTATGTTAATTAGTATTATTTTTTTCCCAGATCCTGAATTCTAACACATTCTCCACTTCACATGGGAAAAGTTTCCCCATCACCTTGCGGGTATCTCATTATTTCAGGTTTTGTTTTGTTTTGTTTACACCATTCATTAAATTATATGCTTTCCCCATTCTCCTCTTTTCATAAGGAAAACATAAAATGAATGAAAAAGAATGTGATGACTTTGGTCATAATGTTACTTTTTGTCCCAAAGTTTTATTGTTTTTCTCAAATCAGCAATACCAACTGCCCCAGTTATCCGTTGGGGATATGGTGATTCAGAAAATGGAATATTATCCAGTATGTTAATTTTATGCATATACTTCCTAGATAACCACCTCACCAAGATAATTCAGGCAAAAAAGAAATTACATATTAGTGGAGGTAATGGTGTGATGATGGCAATTGTCAAATAGTGCCAATATGAACTTTAAACGAATATAATTTGAAAGAAACACATGACAGAGGGATAATGACTAACTCATATATTGTCAGGGTAATAAATACCTAATGAGCAAAATTGTAAAGCAAATAGTAGGTTGAACATACACCCAAATGTTGATTCTTGACTCATAGTCAGAGAACAGAATGATTTGTCTCTCTTTCTAGAATGATAAAGCATCACTTTCTTATAAGCTAATGAGCAGCACCATCTGGCATGGTTATAAAGGAGCAAGGTCTTAAGAAAGTGAAGAATAAAATGACAGAACTAGAGTAGGATTTTTGTAGGAGGTTAAAAGATTCTTCATCATTAAAAAATAATCATAATAAAAATAATTTTAGATGTTCATATAACACTACACCCATAGTATAAAGATTATAGGGCCAAATGTTTTCAAAACAATTAAATATGTTTCCTGATACCTTCAAATCTTTCTCTACTACAGTGGTTCTCAAAGCGTAGTCCCAGAACCAGCAGCAACAGCATTACCTGGGAATTAGTTAGAAATGCGGTCTCTAGGGCCTAGACGCAGAACCAATGCAGAAACTCTGGGAATGGGCCCAGCAAGCTGTGCTTTAAACAACCCTCCAGGTGATTCTGAAGTGGGCTCATATTGGGGAACTACTGCTCTACCAAACCGTCTAACAGTCAGAGATTTTCGCTGTTTCTGCTGGACAGCAAAGAAATTAGCTAATTTGGCCAATTCTGTTTAAACAATTGGTCTATGTGCTAATGAATAAAAATCAGTCAGACCAGTTCCTTGAGTGACCTGAAGATCTCTTTGAGTAGGAGTGCTGTCATGCTAGTATCCTTCTGTAGAACAACAGCAGAACAAGTTGCCTTAAATTCCTACCTTAACTGCATGGTTTCTGAACATGTGTATATTCTTCTTTTTAAGCTACTTTGGTGGACCCCCTGAGACAAGTTTTGCAGCTTTGCCTGAATCCTTTGTTTAATTTTTTCCATCTCTTGGTCATTAATTCAGCAAATATTAAATATCTACTGTATGCCACGCACTATGTATATCAGTGACAAAAACTGACAATGAACCCTGCCCTTAAGGAACTTATATCCTTGTGGAGGAGATAGACAAAAAATAACAAATGATAAAATCAATAAGCATATTATACAGAATGTCAGAAGGTAAACAATGCTACGGTGGGAAAATAAAACAGTAGAGCAAGGTAAGGACAATTGGGAATGCTGGTTATGGGAAGTGGGGGTTTCAGTATTAGGTAATATCATGGTAGACTCATTGATTGGATGACAAATGAGCAAAGGTTTGAAGGAGACGATGGAGTGGATCACGTGACATATGGGGAGGAAATGTGATCCAGAAGAAAGTAAAGTAAAGGCCTGCAGGAGGGAGCATTTCCAGAGTGTGAGAGATACAACTAGGAAGTCTGTGTGTCTGGAGCAGATTGAGCTTGAGAGAAATTTAATAATGAAGGTCAGAGAGGAAACAAAGGGCCAGATCACTCTGGGTGTCATTATAAGTCATTGTAAAAACTCATGCTTTTACTTTAAGGGAAACAAGTATTTTGAGTAGAAGAGTGACATAATCTGAATGATATCAACAGACTTTCATTAATTTTCCTTGAAGTCTATGTACAACTTCATCAACCACTTATGTAGTGTGTTAGGAGATACGACTACCATTTTTTTCTTTTCTTTATGTCCATTATGAAGTTACATAAAAGTATTTTCACTAAGGAAAATCACTTTCTTTGTTAACAAAGAAGTGTTTTCTGGGACACAGTTAGAAGACAGAGTTGGGTAATAACCAGGTCTCCTTTAGTTCGATCTTGTTTTCTGCCTTCTGTGGTGGTTGCTGTATTTGCTTCTTAAGGCTCAAGAGTATAACCTTGGATTTGGGTGCTCAGGTTTGTTTTTTCACTAGGTGACTGACAGCTAAAAGAATTGTGAGTGAAGTCTTAGAACCTGATTTGCCACTGAAGTGAAACTAAAATGGAAACCTGTATTTGAGGAATGGCTCTGTCAGTGACATTAAAAACCCAGTGCCCAGTCATAAAATCCCTACAGAAGGTAATAGATTTGCCAACCTTTTGGTAAGTTAGAGCGAGAGGTGATCTCTCTGAGTGGAACTGTGGAAACTTTTCCATCAAAACCCAATCCTAGAACTTGCCTCATTTGGTGTTACTGTGACCCCTAGTGCTAAAGAAAACTGTTCTGAAATTCACAAGTATTTCAATGAGTGTCAAAGGGACTTATAGACTTCAAACAAACAAACAAACAAACAAAAAACTCTAGGTATTATTTACTTTACTCATTTACTTATTTATTTACTCATTCATCCATCAAGTGTTTTCTGAATACCTATTAGAGTCAAATGTTATATTAGGCTGATGCAAAAGTAATTGCGGTTTAAAAGGTTAAAAATAATTGCAAAAACTGAAATTACTTTTACACCAACCTAATATAAGGTTCTGGGGAAACAAATATGTAAGAGCTGGTATTGCCTCAAAGAATTTATGGACTACCTGAAGAGACTAGACATAAATGGCAATAGGGCATGGTAGAGAGTACTGATTTCTATTAAAAAAAGTCCAAACATTATGGATTTTCAGAGAAGGAAATATGAGTTCTAATTAGAGATATTACAAAAGGTTTCATGGAAGAGGTAACATTTGATTTGGTCATAAAGGATGCATTTGTGTACAAGGTGATGGGAGGAAGTGCAATTCAGGCAGAGGGAGCAATCTCTGCAAAGGCACAGAGACAGGGCTCTATTAGTAGTCACCTACGTGGCAGGCAAAGGGTCAAACTAGAGCAGCAGTAGTAGTCCTGACAGAAGAAAGAAAATGACTCATCGCTGAGGTCATTTCAAGGAAATCTGAAATATCTATAGGCCATTTAGCTGAAAGAAGTAAAGTGTGAAAAACACATTTGTTTGGTGTATTGTTGGCAAACCACCACTATGTTAGGTCTGACAATAAAATGGATATGGGCACAGCCCCTGTCTTTAAGAAGTGTATTATTCAATGAGAGAGATGAACAAATAAACACAATAAGGCCAGATCAATAAGTCCTTTGTTGAATTCTTAAGGACTTCTGGGCCCTATCCTTAAGTGGCCATGAACAAGGCATAGTTACAACATTGGGACTCAACTACAAGCAGATTACCAAGACTATTTGGGAAATATCTATTCTTTACTTATGTAATTCTCTGGTGCAAGGAACAGTGAAATATTGCCTGTCCCTTCATTCAAAGCAATCTAAAATAGAGCAATTCAAAGTGTCATCTGTAGATTAACAGCATTTTCCTGACCTTGGAACCTGTTCAAAAATGCAAATTCTCAGGCTCCACCCCAAATCAATTGTATCAGGTTGCAGTATGCACATTAAAGTCTGAAAACTGCTGTAGTATAAAAAGAAAGATATAGTATAAGATGAAAAGTCTCAGAACAACCAACGATTTCTTAGAAGTCAAGGCATACAAGAATTCAGGAAAAAAGAAAGAAATTACAAGTGTCCTTGCCATCCTTCCATTATTAAAATAGATTCTTCCCTCTTTTTTACTGAATTTCTAATTTCCAGCACATGTGTATTATAGAGGAGGCCTAATGTAGGTAGGTCACTGGATGCCATCATGAATAATGGGAAAAAGGAAGTCCCCTGTTTCTCAATGCTTGTTAGTGTTTTTCACACAGCCCTGGATGCCTTATTACACTTTTTAACTCAGGAGTCCTACGGGTCTGCCTATGACTGCTGTGTGAACTTATTGCTCCTGCCAAATAGATCAGCTGAGTGGGAACTTTAATTCATTTTAACAGAGGTGTGTCAACGTTGCTCTTGAAAAAGTGCTGAGATGCTATATTTGCAAAGAATGGTCCTTTTAAAAAAATGCTGTTTTTAATACTGTGTCGTTTTTCATTCCAAGAAACTGTGTACTTTGCCTATTTTCTCTTGGTCCAGGTTTTCCTGGGGTTAGTACCTATTATTCTGACTTAGAAAGAAGTAGACATCTTTGTTTTCAGAGTCCAAGGAGAGTCATAAAATTTCTTTAGGTGAACTTCGCAAGTTTCTGTGCCTTGTGGTTGACTCAGGTCAGCCCGTTCTTTTTTGTTGTGTCCCTCTCCCTTGCTGCACTGAATTGGTTAAGACAGCTTGCCAGCCATGTCCCCAACAGAGGGGACAAAGAGCGTTCCCAAACTCTCAGGGGAGAGGCTTGAAACATCTTCCCTTCTACTGTAGAAACTACCAAAGGTTTGCCAACCTAAGGTATGTGAGCTAATTTAATCCCTAAATTTGATCACACAACAGCACAAGAAAGTCCAAAAGGCCATGCTAGCATAGCGAAACCTGGGCTGCACTTAGACCTCACACCAGATGACAACACTGTCTCCAGCAGAAGGCAGTGAGAAAGGACACATCAGTGATTTCTTTTTCTCCTCTTATGATTCAGTGGGAATGGATGGAGCAGGCAGGCAAGATCAGCCAGGTAACCATCTTCATATTTATAAGGTTCCCATTTTGATAATGTTTTCTGAAAGTGACTTTTGTGTATCCTTTTTCCTTAATGATCCTCCAAAGCAACTCTCTCCCTTCTCATCTTCTGCAACTGAGGTAGAAACATCTTGAAACATTGATCTATTTATTTGCTGCTAGCTTTCATTAATTTCCTCCAACCCTGAAGGCATAGCCACATTGGTGCCAGCTAATTAAGACCTATTTAGGGCAGCTCAGGGCCCTTTATCAGCCCTGAATTAGCTTTGCACTTTTAATGGGGACTATAGCTTTCTCAATTATTACTTAATTAAATAATGTGCATACGTTTGCCAACGTATTTCTACAGCGGGATGCAAACTGCAACTGCCTACCTTCCCACAGGTAAGCAGAATATCTCACACTGGCTCTCTGTTGCTTCTCCAAGAAAGTTAACATTTGTTTTGCATCTGTGCATGGCCAGACACATAATCACATTCTTTAAATGTTAACTGTGGCTCCATATAATACTGTCAGCCCTACAGCACCTCTAGGGTATTTCAGTCTTAAGATGCATTAATGCAAATGTGTAAATGTCAGGAGGCTAATATTATTTATGCATACCAATCATTCACAGGGGAAAAAGAGTTCCATTTTGTCCCAGATTTTGAATACAAGACTTTTAATTACAAAGGTTTCTGGTTTGTTCAAAGTTGTTGTTTCCCAGAAAAAATATTTGGTAAGTGAAAATATAAAGGTGACCACTGTGCAAAGGACCTAGAATTCCAAAGAAAACTGGGCCCCAGAAGATCAAGAAAGAAAGGACCAGCAGCCTTGTCTTTCTGTTCTCCCAGCCTTTCCAATAAGGTCACCCTTTCTAATTAACTAGCCAAACAATTTTAGTCAGTAACTGATAAGAAAGCAAATTAAATTTCATTTGGATTGAAAAAATATTCCAATATGCTTAAGAGTTGGTCTAAACTCACTCTAAGAAATGTAACAGTACAAATATTTCTTTACTCTTTCCTGTTTTGTCAAAGAGGAATCCCTTAAGACAAAAATAAAAACTACTGGAAGAATTAAAACACCCAACTTAAACAGGGGCGGGGCTTATATTTTTTAAGAAAGGACATGACAATTTGAAAAAGCAAGCTGAGAGGCAAATTTTTCTTTGAGAAACTCAATTTAATCATTTACCTATCATGAATCACTTTAACTACTAAGGATACAATTTTTTTAAAATTCTATAAATTATGCATCTTAATGGTGACATAACCTCTCCATTAAAAACTTGAAGAAATTGAGCACTTGCTAAAAACTTACTGGAAATTCAGGCAAATCAAAATAGCTTTACAACGAATGTTAAATTAAATGGACATCCCTATTGCCTTCCTCCCTGAAGCCTGCAATGATGTATATACCATTTAACTTATTTACTTAGGAGAAAAATATTTACAACTTTTGTTAGGATATAACCAACACACACTTGTGAGCATGAACTCACATGAACACTTGCCATTAAGATGTCGTGTTTGATACAAAAACCATCTTAAAATATTTACAGTAATAAGAGTGCTGGTTATGCTGTTATTCTTATTCTAAGATTGTTGTATGTAGGCTGTGGGATAAAGCAGATGAGTAATTACACTGGTGTCTCTGGGACCTATGATTGTCAACATTGCAGAAATAATAACCAGATGTAAGATTTATGGGGACAAAATAAAATCCTGGTAGCCCTGGTTTCAGTTTGAACTCATAATGATTTTATCTTTAAACAACATATACAGCACATGTATATAAAGAACAAAGTATATAAAGAACATACGGTATATGTTCTTTATACACTATCTGTGTCCAATGAAAAGACTAAGAAACAAAGACCAACCCAGTAGCAATGAGTACCTGTAGTACCAAGATTATACTCTCCTAAATACTAAAAGGTCCTAATTCTTTGGAAAAATGTATGAATCCAGGTTTGCATCAGATAATGTACAAGAAGAGCTTGCAACATCATATAATACCAGGAAGCAAAGAAGCTACCCAGAACATAAGAAACATAATTTTAACGAACTGAAATATTTCAAATATGTTTAAGTATACAAATCAGTATGTAAATATTGATCATTATAAACTTACTGGTCACTTTTGGATGATGCTAGGGAACCAATGTGTTAAAACTGATAAAGAGAAAGGATCGGTACTCTCTATTTCATGGTAACCCAGTGGTTAATGAGGGCAAGTTTATCTTTATAAAGTATATCAGCAAACAAATGAAAAAGAAATGATGAAATATCACCATTTTGTAACCTCTAGTGAATGATTTGATCTAGACAATGATCATTAATGACTGCTAACATATAAAAAGAGAAAACTAGACAGTATTCCAGTATTCCTCCAGATAAAGGTATCACTTAGTGGTCTTGGTAAAAAAACAAACAAACAAAAAAAAAACAAACCTGAATCCAATAAAGTGTCAATATAGAAATAAAAAATATCAATGTAGAAGAAATATCATGGGGGTACAATGAGCAAAATCTAGATTGAAGAAAGCTCTATAGGGAAAATGACTAGATTTTTTTTTTCTAATTATCGAGTGAGATAGAGGGATAGAAGAAGCTACAGGTTACGAGAAATATAGGTGACATATCAATTCATTGTAATGTATAGACCTCATGCTAATTCTTACTTGAAAAACATGTATGGACCTTCATGGTAATACTGATTCAAATTAACTATTAAAAATGTTGATGAGATTATTGGAGAAACTTGAAAACAGACTAAATATATAATGTTATTATGGAAGTATTGCTGACTTTTATGTAGGACAATTGCATTGTGTTTTTTTAAATAAAAGTTTATTGGTGTTTATTTTTAAGAATGTTTATCTTTTACAGATACATGCTAAAATATTTATGAATGAAAAAATATAATGTCTGGCATTTGATTTAAGATAATCCTTGGACAGGGAAAAAGTGTGCAGGGGTATAGATGAAACAAGATTGGCCATGAGTTAACTAACAGTCATTCAATCTGAGCAGTTGGTATGCAAAGGCTCATTACACCATTAATCTCTCTATTTTATGTTTGGCATTATCCTTCATAAAAAGTTTTAAAATATCCTTGTTTGAAATTTGGCAGTGAACATTAGGTCACTATACAAAATCCTTAAACAATAATATCTGCACAACTAAAGTTGGGATATAGATTTAAATCATAGTAGAGAAAGCAGTTTTGAGGTCATTTCGGTCAACCTTTGTCATCCAACTAGATTTTACCAAAACCATCTATTCTGATCATTTCTTAAACACAAGCATAATTGTCTTCTTTGGTCTGGTTGCAACACTCAGTGAAGCAACCAAACAAGATTAGACTCACTGAAGGAAACAGCAAGAATGCACCAAAAAATTATTCTGACTTTTTTCTCCATACACTTATTTTGGTAACTCTACCAATTGAATAATACCTGCAAATTAATTTTACAAAGTAAGCTTTTCCCCACAGCATTCAAAAAGCTTTCCTCATCATAGCCAGTAGGGAAATGTATCTCCTAAAGCTATTCTCTCCTAGTTCTTGTTGCACAATCCACACATGTGCAACAGGGCTGTCTCACTGAAGCTCACAGCAAACGCCAACATGATATAAACACGTAGAAACATATGGCATGATAAGTTCTTCTCTGATATCCTAAAATGGTTCTAGGGCTTATAGTATGACTGACTGGGGGATACCCCAAGGGCTAACTGTGACTAATGAAAAACCACATATATCTAATTAATTGCATTGCTCTGAGCTAGTGAAAGACCAGAAATTTCCAAAGCCCCTTGAGGATGATCATATTTATATAGAATGGGGCTTCATGTGAGAGCATTTCTTTGAAGCATATACCTACTCTTTTTATCTCTACTGCCTGTCTCTTTGGACAGCGTATGCTACACTGACTCAAACCTAACCATTGAGATTCTTCTTGGTAACTCTAACAGTAAAAGGAGACAGTATTATGGCTATTTATATCTTGCATTTTGTTGTATTTCACTAGATGCTGTACATTTTTGGTGCTCAGAAGTAGAAAACACTAAATTCAACCTACCTTGCCAATAGGAGATACGATTTTAAAATAATCATCATTAAAATTATGCCCAGAAATATCAGAAACATTTCCCCTATAAGCACATACCCTAATGTAGTTAAAAGTTTAGATTTGATAATGTTGACGACTGAAAGATATACATTTTGAGGAATAATAATGTTAATATTGGAATTATAGCCAATGCTCAATTTACCCATGATAACATGAATAAGCAAAATTCACTGATAATTGAAAACGTTAGCAATTACTTTTAATATTTTCTTTTAGCAGTTCTTTATTAGAATTAGATATATGAACTGAGATGTGCTGATTGATAATTCCACCTCTCTCTCATATACTGGTTCGCTTTCTAAAGAGGGAGAAACAATGGCAGGCAATAGAGTTATATGGGAGATGAGGGAAATGAAGAGGAAGTAGGAGAAGTAAGGAGTAGGAACAGAACGAAGCCAGCAGGCCTCAAGGAAAGGAAGTGGAAAGTGCAGTTTATAGAATGCTGCAGAAAAAATGGAAGCAATGAAAAATGGAAACAGATTTTTGGATAACTTAGTGAATGGTATGTATACCTTATTTCTCTTCATGAATCCACTGTTAGTAGTTTTAAGTAACACACGATTTCAATGTGGTATTCTGCTTAACATGTTAGATACCAGGTTATTGGTGTTCATGATCATAGGATCTATTTGCATTCAAGGAGCTATGTAACCTAGTTAGAGAATCAATAGCCTGTTGTGTTTTGTGGTCTCAGGTAAATTTTTGCCATAACTTCCAAAGGCATTTAGGTCCTAATGTTCCTTAACATTTTTATTTTGATACAGAAATATACAAACTTCCTCTTTGGGCTAAAATCCAATTTAATCAATAGCAAATTAAACTAAATAAGAACAAATCTAAAGCTATTCTGGGGAAGCATTCAGTGTTTCTTGGAGCCTCAAGCCAATCAAAATGGAGAGAAAGGAAGGTAATGTAGGTGGAATAAATGGGGCCTAACTCTGCTGGCTCAAGTAATTATAATAGTCAAAAACATGTAACAATCAGTTTGAAAAATAACTGTTCATTTGATAGCTGACAAAAAGACTCAGAAAAGATTTAGCATAAAGGACAATAAGGGTGCTTCTCAGCGGACTCACCTGTCTTTCCCGGTTTCCTTCTTAAAAACTCCATCACAGTAACTCATGCGCTTCTCTGTAGTGACATAAATTTGGGCATTCGGATAGATGTCAACCGTCTTTTTCAACATGTTGTACACGATGCCATTGCCATCTTTCCTCATATTGCGGAAAGGGCCCCAAATAACATAAATAGTAGTGTTTGCCTCCTTGAAAAAATAATCAGGATTTTTCAGCAAAAGAGGAACGCTGGTATGGGACACAACTCGAATCATTGTCATGCGGCCAACATCTTCTTCGTATCCCTTGGTGGGGGCATTGTTCATTCTCCAAATGCAGGAGGACTGATCTATCTCATTCCCAACCTTCTGGCCGACCATCTGACCTGAGTTTGACACTATGGCACAAAGGTCACAGTCGAGTTGCAAAGGCTGAAAAACAGAAACAAGCCGGGGGAGAGAAATATGTAAATTAATAAGCTCTGTTTATCCAAATAAGTTTCTATCTAATTAGGATATATATATATATATATATATATATATATATATATATATATATATATATATATATATCTCCTAATCCCGCAGTGGCTGCCACAGGTTATCAAGCTAGGGGCATGCTTTCATTTAAAAAGTGAATACAGATGGTTAAGAAATAATTTTAATTTCTATCCCCTTGTGTTGGTTTAAAATTAAATAGGAAACTAGTCATTTGTTTTCCACTCTAAATGACTTTTCATTCAAAACCGTAACTTCAAATGAAATAAGGAAAATCGAAAAGATTTGACTACTTTAATAAGGATGATGTCTAAGAAGGGGGGGGGGAGGCAAAAAGAATATATCCAGGCATCAACTCTGTGTTTTACTTACGTGTATGAGTGGTAATGTAGCAATTGATAAAAAATATGAAAAATTCAGCAAATAACAAAGTTCTGAAAAAGATGTTCAGAACCCAGAACTACTTACGACAAGTCTCAGGCTAGCAAAAAATATTACAAGGACTTAAAAACTTCCTTTGTGTCCCCTCATGTTGGCTGGCCTTGCATGTATATAGAGGTCTCTAGAGCTACCCTTTTTTTAACCAATGAGGCAACACAGACTCAAAGAAGGCAAGCACCAGCTTTTAGGACTTGCGGATGATAGTTTCAAGTTGCAGTGGTAGATGCAAATCTAGATCTTCTTCCTCTAAATTCACTGCTCTTTCCATTGTTCCCTGATTCTCTCCTCCAACGCTATATAAATCCCCTTTGCCCATTCCCTCCCACATGAAGAAAAGTCACCCTGTCTTTTAAAACAGAGATTAAAAAAAAAGCAATGTGCTTTGTTGATACACATCTTTCTCATCTCTCTTCAATGGATTCTCCATTTTGCATCTGATATTTGATCCTGAATTTTTATTGTGTGTATTGGTCAGTGGCCCTTCTCACACTGGATATTAATGTCACACTTTCATTTACTGTTTAATTTTGTCTGTCTACTAGACAGTAAACTCTGTAAGAGTGGAATCAATGCCTGTCTTCTTCATTTTAACACCATTCTGCAGAAGTCCCTAGAATATTTTAGGAAATAAATATATAGTGGTTAAGTTAGAAAATGAAAGCAATTGAATCAAAGTAGTTTATTAGGAGCTTAAACACTGAACTTAATATTAAGGAAGAAATGGGTGTTTCCAATTCGTCTAGAATTAATTTAGTTAAAAAGAGAAAGCAATCCAGAAGAACCACATCAACATGCCTATAGGTTCAATCTAGGTGGGTAAATTGATAGGCAAAGTGCCTCAGAACAGTCACCAGGATAATTATCACGCACTGTAAGAGATAATCTTTCCTATCAATGGTCAGGATTCAGTGTAGTTATTGAGCAACTACTATGTGCCAGGCACTGCTCTAGGGGTTGGGGATTCAGCTGTGAAAATTTTAAACAAATATCCCTGCTCTCATAGAGCTTATATTCAACTTAGCAGAGAAACGCAATGAACAAATCCACATAGTATATAATATGTTAGATGAAGATAAGTGCTAACTAGAGAAAATTAAAGCAAGGAAGAGGGTTTGTGTGTGTGTGTGTGTGTGTGTGCGTGTGCACGCATTGGAGTGAACAGAAAAGGCCTGGCTGATGGGTGGGGGGTGGGGGGGTGATATTTGAGGAAAGACCTGAATGAAGAGGGCTGGCTAAAGAGATATTTAGTGGAAAAGTACTCCTACAAAGCAAAAGCAAAAGCCAACGCCAACACCCCAAGGTAGGAGAGGAACAATAGAGAGAGCAATGTGGTCTGGCAGAGCTCTGAGGCAGGCGAGTAGGTACTGGGGCCAGAGAGATGACGGGGAGACATCACATGGGGTCATTTACTTAGGAGCCATTGGAGGTCTCTGGGCAAAGGAGTGACTGATCAGAGTTCTATTTTAACCAGCTTTGGCTGCTCATGGGAAACCGACGCAAAGAAGACAAGGATGGGAACTGAGAGAGCTTGCTACTGTCAGTTACAGCAAGAGAGGATGGTGGCTTGGATGAGCTTCAGTAGCAGAGGAGGTAGCAAGAAGCAGATCACGTGTTGGATATATTGGAAGGAAGAGTTTACTGGGTTGACCGGTAAGTAGATGGAATGTGGGATGGGAGAGAAAGAAGAGTTAAGGTAACTTCCAATTTTCGTCTAAGCAACTAGGAGATGGGAGCTGTCTTTAACTGAGAAAGAGAAAGCTTCAGGAGGGGCAGAATCAGGAAAGGAAGACAGGAGCTCATTCCCAGACCTGTTAGATGTGAATTGCCTTGAACAGAGACTCCTGCAGCAAATGTTGTAACAAAACCACTCAAACTGCTTTTAAAAACTGTTTTTCCTGATTGTTAAAATAATAAGGGTTTATTATGGAAAAGTTGAAAAAACAGAATAGGTAATAGAATAAAGACACTTCATATTTCCTCCACTCAAAAACTACTACAATATTTTGCTGTATTTTCCTCCTTCTAGATATATTACTATAGACAGGTTGAGAAATACCATTTATATAATCTGGCAACTATTATTTTTCATTTAATTTCACATCATTAAGCTTTCCCATGTCAGTAAATAGTCCTTAGAGATATTTGTAATACCTGCACAACATTCCATTATACAGGTGTATCATAATGTACCTATTTCCCCACTGATTGGCATCAGTTATTATCTGATTTTTTTCTATTATAAAAAACTGCTTCGATAAACTTGTACTTCCCATTGTATTTTGGGTGCTAACAGTTATGCATTAATTGAACTTTACTTCTTTGATTTAGTTTTCATTGAGCACCAATAAAATATACTAGACAAAAGCATCTATTTATTTGAGATGTCAAAATTAAGAATTTTGAAAAAACTTGACTTGGAGGTCCCACAATGGTCCATTTCTGAGGTATCTTAACACAGCACTCCAAGGGACTGTCCATCACTCCTGCCACAGTAAGATTTCTGAACTAAGGTAGACAGCAGATGGTCCAGGCACCAGGTTACAATAAGTTCACTCAAGGTAGCTGAGTGTATTAGGGCACTTAAAAATGGGGTCTGAAGATTGATGCCATAGTGAAGACTTCACCAATGGCCAATCACAAGGAAATGCCTCTTGGGATCAGCCATTCATGTAAGACCTTTCCTCAAGCATGTAGGCGCTGACAGTCTTTTGGGGTGATAAGGAAGAACACAATATTCTTTCTATGAGGCGATTTGCAGCAGGGGCTGACATCCATTACACTTAGCTGAGTCTTCCAAACTCACTTAGAGTCATGCAAATCAATGCCTGATTTAAATTGTGTGTGTCATATGGCACACTCCAACTTATCACCAAGATGCATATGGTGTGGGGAAGTTACATTCAATTTACTGTTCCAAGAAGTTGCTTCACTGTATAATAAAAGCATTTTTTTTGGTGTGGGGGGGTACAGACTCACCAATTTTTAAAAATCAAAAAGAAAAAAAGAAACATATATTTTTAAAAAGCCTTAGATGCACTCTACTCTACAAAATGCAGCAATTTGCATTGTATTTCCCAGTCATTAGAGTGAATTAGCTGGTTCTGCTGTAACAAGGCTTAATTTAACTAATAAGAATCAGCATACTGGTTTCACTTGACAATTGCAACCCCTGAAAGTGATCAATTGAGACATCACAATCTGTTTCATGACAACGTATCAAGATGCCACAGCTGTGCAGATTATGAGGTCAGCAGCTGACTAACAACTTGAGGGCAAACACTGGAACAACAGCCTCTTGTTTAAGTAACAAATATGTTATTGGGCTGAGTGTTATGAATGCAATGGCGTTGGGGGTAGACAATGATTTTTAAAGTGTACCTTTCTTTTATACTATTCACTTGGTCATGTTGTCACCATGGCCAGAGTCTTAGGACACTTCCACGTGTCCCCCTACCTCTTGGTCACAGTCCTGCCTAGCTCACTTCCTGAATGATGTAGCAGGAGATATGGCTGCACATGGTGACTGCTCTATTTACCACTTTGACGCAGGAAACATCCTTACATTATGATAGGAGTTCAGAGCTGGATGAGTGAAACATTCTTTATCATAATTGAAGCTTCAGGTAACACAAAGTGCTTGCTAAGGCTCAAGGTACTCATTTATATATTTGAAGACACCTGCAAACTACAGTAAGCTATGACAAAAAGAAGGAAATACCTTGTCACAAATGGACGGTTTGACCCAAGAGCTGCTCTTATCTGGTTATCTCAGCTCCTTTTATTAGCTTTATCACTGCATCTTAGTGATCTCAACTTTCTTTGTTAAAATATACTGCTGTTTCTTGAACTTATTTATAGTATTTGATTTAGAGCACTTGCTTGAAATTTTATTCCATATGTCTCCACTTGTTCAGTTCTATCTCAATGAGCAGTTTCTTTCTGGTTGAGACCCTGGATTTTCCAAGACCTTTGGAAAAATTTATCAGGTTCCACTTTATCAAGCTCTCTCTTTAGTCTGAATTCTTTTTAGTTGGCTTGTCCCTATTTTTCGTTTTTTTCATTACAAACAAACTTGACCTCTTCATCTTTTTCTCTTGTACACTCAAAACTTCATAAAGCCAAATACTTGGTTGGGCTTGGGCTGTGTCTGTAAACTGAGATCACTACAAATAGTATATAGCACCCTGTCAGGACAACTATGTCCCTGTTAGAAAGAAAGCCCACAAATGTCAAATACCTCTTTTTATTTGAAGTCTAAAATATTGATTTTTTCATTGGGTATTTTCTCCCTTTGCAAAAGTATAGTAACTCTATACCTGTATATCTGGTTATAAACACTTAGCTTGGGGAAAGTTATGTAATGCAGGGTCTCTGGTCCCACTCCCCACACAAGAATGCAGGATATGGTGAGGCCAAAAAGGAACAACAATGGATCCATGGATAAGGGAGTCATACCACTACATGTATTCACGTTGGTGGCTGGGTTGGAGACACAGGAAGCAGGAGCTGCAATCTGCTGTCTGTTTCTCTGCCAACCAACCAACCAATGTAGCCATGGCAGTTATATCAGTGGCTAATGGCTAACTGGTAACAGCTGATGATCAACTAGTCACAGCTGATGGCCTTCTGCGACCCGAGCCCATACCATCCCACATGAGGCCGAGATACTGGAAACTGCTCTCTGGGACTCTGTCCCCACAGTTAATAATTTGGTGACATCTACTAAATAACCAAGTGATTTTTACTCAATACCTATTCTATGTAAGGCACTGTGCTGGGTAAGATAATTTTAGAATTCTAATCAGGGTGAACTTCAACCTCAGTGTATGATCAACTCGAGTCAATGCAAATACTATTTTGAAGGCTGAGGGATTGCCTTGAAAAAGAAGTCCTTTCTCTGCTAAAATGAATCTTGACATTTGCCTCCTTACAAGAAAAAAGGACTTGATTCCTGTTTGTGCCACATGGGAGGATTAGAGAGAGAGGAAGGGAAGCAGCAGTGTGACAGAGATGTGAAAGTATAGTGTATTATATTTATTGAAATAAACATGATTGAACACCTATTATGGGCCAGTCATCAAACCCAGAACTTTATTACAGTATGCCATAATAAAGTCTCAAAATAAATTCTTTGAAAATTTGTTTTTATTTCTCATTATAGAGTCGACGAAATTGAGAAGAACATGAACATGACATCCAATGGATAGTAGGTCTCATTCAGGTTAAAAAGAGGAGCATTGTTATCTATCTATATCTATATCTATATCTGTATCTGTATCTATATCTGTATCTGTATCTATATCTATATCTATATCTATATCTATATCTATATCTATATCTATATCTATATCTATATCTATATCTATATCTATATCTATATCTATATCTATATCTATATCTATATCTATATCTATATCTATATCTATATCTATATCTATATCTATATCTATGTCTATGTCTATATCTATATCATCTATATCTATACCTACTATGTCCCTGAAAATAAATCCAGGTCTTATACTGTTAGTTCCCTGAAAATAAGACTGGGTTTTATATTAATTTTGCTCCAAAAGATGCATTAGGGCATATTTTCAGGGGATGTCTTATTTTCTCAAGTACAACAATCTACATTTCTTCAAATGCAGTCATGTCATCTTCTTCTGGAACATCGTCATAGCATACAAAATGCGTCTGTCTGGCTGAGGATCTTAACTGGGGCTTATTTTTGGGGTAGGGCTTATTTTCGGGGAAACACAGTACATTTATATCTATATCTACATCATCTATTAAATGCAAATTTTATTAAGGATTTCAAATTACATATTTCAAATTTCTAGAATGGAACAAAATCATTTTGGCACCAGAGAGATGGCATAGATGAACACTGATATCCCTTGAAAGTCCAGCTTTGTTAATAGAACAGTTTTTCTGCAAACCACATCACCTTTGTATAACAAGACGATAGAGTATCTACTCCTTAATTTTGGCAATACATACCATGTTTCCCCGAAAATAAGACCTAGCTGGACAATCAGCTTTAATGCATCTTTTGGAGAAAAGTTAATATAAGACCTGTATTTTTTAACTTTACTATAATATAAGACCCGGTCTTTATAATATAATATAATATAATATAATATAATATAATATAATATAATATAATATAATATAATATAACATAACATCGGGTCTTATATTAATTTTTGCTTCAAAAGATGCATTAAAGCTGATTGTCTGGCTAGGTCTTATTTTCGGGGAAACACAGTATTTCCTAAAGGAATGAAAAAAAAGAGTAGTGGTTTTGCTACTTTAAGTTCATTAAAAATGGAATTCTATCTTTAGATTAAAAAAACTTTTTTTAATTTTGGCTGTATTCAAAAGAGCTATGGGTACCAAAAATGTATATCAGCACAGAATCTCTAATCAAAGGAACCAAAATCATTTTGAAAATGAAGAGGAAAAACATAAGGTGCTTTCATGGCATTTTTTTCCCCATAAACTATAGCAATTGGTTATGGATTTCCAGTAGTTAATTAAAATCTCAGAAGCAGAAAGGACAGGACTATAGAAATAACAAAATGTGTGCATATTCCAAGACCTTAATACGAAATTTTTAAAATGGAAGCTCTATTACCTCTAAAAATGAACCTAATTTAATTTTATTAAGTACAGATACTCTAAGTTGTCCTCTAATTACAATCCAATTAGTCCACTCTCACTGTCAAAGCTTTTAAGTTCACCACAAAAAATTAATGGTAATTAGCTTGAGGTATTTTAAATGTGGCTCTACAGTCTCAAATTTAATGGCATTTTTCCCCCTAAAAATTGTCTATTTAGTCCCATGATCTCTACAATATGGTCATAACTAACATACCTAAAAACAATCCCTGAACCATTTGAAATAGTTGGTTATCCATCTACTTTTATTGAAATAGGATCCACACAAAGAGTGTCACCTGACCAGAACCAGAATAAAGTACTTAACTTTTGTTTTCCAGTTTATTTATCAAACCCTGGTATGAATAAAATGATGAATATCATACTTATGGTTCAAATAGTTCCAAAATGTTAACCTTTTAATAAGGTTGAAAAACATTTCATAAAATTAATAACATACTTATAGTTCAAGCAATAAGAACTGGAATTAACCATAGATGCCTGAGGCCCTCCCTAATTCTAACCAAAGGAAATAAAATTTAACTTTTTAATCTTTCTTTTTTTAAAAAAAAATACATCATTTAAGATTTTTGTCTCTCTCGCTCTCTCTCTCTTTTTATTTTCTTACTGTGTTTCCCCCAAAATAAGACCTAGCCAGTCTATTAGTTCTGATGTGTCTTTTAGAGCAAAACTTAATATATATATATATATATATTATATAACATATAATATAATATAATATAATATAATATAATATAATATAATATAATATAATATAATATAATCCCGGGTCTTATATTATATTAAAATAAGACCAGGTCTTATATTAATTTTTACTCAAAGATGCATTAGAGCTGATGGTCCAGCTAGGTCTTATTTGTGGGGAAACATGGTATTAGGAGATACAATACAACTTTTCTTCAAGATGGTAAACTGGGTACGATACTTAATTCAAGCTACGTAGGAGTCTGCTTCTACCTGAATTAATGCAAAATTAAGACATTATCTTGTGAGAACTAAAATTATATTTGATATTTTTATTTTAAGCTGTAACAACAAAAACAAGCAAACAAACAACAAAACACTTGAAATAGGCTTTTCAAATGATGAAAATTCATCCTTTCCAAGGAAGCAGAAGGTAGACCCTACTTACTACAAAGCAAAGATGCTTAGTTAATGGAGGTTAAATTTAAAAGTACAGTTAAAATAGAGGAGCATGTTATCTTTGATGAAATGTACTTATGGCATTATTAAGAAGTGGGAATATTAAAGAAATATTTATTATTATTTTGCAATATTCCTAACATACATATAGACAAACACCTCAAATCTCACCAAGTATTATATTAAAATTATTTGTGTTAAATTATAAATTAATGTTTTTAAACATGCTAGTGGCCAAGAACTTCACCAAAATAGGACAAACTTTCTAAGTTAATGAAAGGCTTCTCAGGAATGTTAGGGTTTGCATGTGAGTGGAATTTACCTCTCCTTTCTGTCAATAGTATTATTACATTGTAAGAAATTATGTATACATTTTTGTCTTAATATTTTCAGTTTGTAATATGGCTGAAATTTCAATCTAAGATAACCTAATCATGACCAGTTTTATTAGCTTTAAAATGGTCCTACACATCTTACTCAATTTGCTTTTCAAATTTTTTAAAACAACAGCAGCGAGTTGTGTTTCTTTATGAAGCATTAAATGATTACAGTGCATGTCTGAAAAAAAAAAAAATGGCCATGGCAGATGATGTTTCCATAAGTGGGTCTCCATGGTTAAAGGGAATACCACCCCCGTGCATGAAAACCTCCTTAAGGTAAATTCACTTTAGAAACCCACAATGGCTGCTTTCAAGTCCATGGGAATCAAAATTACCTCAAGACTGCCAAGCACTTCTCTAAGTCATGAACTGTTTATGAAGACTCGAGGGCACTGGCTGACTGGGATGCTATGTATGCGCATATTATAGGTCATCTTACAGCTATGACAATTTTTCTTTTTCTTTTATTATTAAGCATTAGTATTTGGCATAAACATGAATTGTTTGCAAAAATGCTGACGAATGTAAGCACAAGAGAATCAAAATGTCCTATATTCTCTGATAATATATGGGCTGGCGTGAGGAAGATGTCTATTCTTACCTCTTTTTAAGAGACTGTGACATTTTAATACTTAGCTTTATTTTCCCATGTTTAAATATTATTTATGTACATTCTAGAAAACTATTTTCCATGACATGCCCAACTGACCCTTGTCTACTTTAAAAAAAAAAAAAAAAAGACCAAAACTAACAGGTCATTCTCTATGATTTCAGTCTATTCACCTTTCATTGAGCCACAGTCACTTTTCTCTTCAAATTAATACACATACAGTTAAAGAACTCTTCTGTTTCTCTGCTCTAAATTTACACACACACACACACACACACACACACACACACACACGGTTACTCTCATTCTGCTGATGAGATAGCTCACTCTCCTCTCCACATTTTTCATCCTACTCTTTACCAACCACTCTGGAAAATTCCTCTCCTCTCTTCTAGGAGCAAGAATCTGACAAATTGTCCTATCCTTTCTGAATGATATATTGGGACAACTGCAAAGCACTTTACATTTTAATCAGTAAGAAGAATGAAATATTTAACCTTTACTTTTTACACTGTGAATAAGCTTATAGACAATAGAATAGATAATTAAAATCTGTGAATTAAAACTCGCAAAACAGTGTGGTTTCCCCAGCAAAGAGAAATGGCCATATACGAAAGGTCACCTGTCAACTAGTTCTAGTTATTAAATCTCTGCATTTATCACTAAGGTGGCTTTACAGAAAACGAAGGTCAAGACATTAAATTATGAAACAGTCAGGATTAGAAAAGGTCACTAAAACCTCAAGTAAAATTTAACCAAACCTGTTAATTCTACACCCTGGAAGCAAGCAGGAAGAGCCAGAGATGAAACTCAACACTGGACAGTGCTAATCTATCTCCCTACTTTAGTCCTACACTGAAAATGAATTTCTGTTTGTTGTACTGAAGTCTAAAATAAAACTTGCTCATCCCAAATCAAAAAAGGAGCTCCGATAAATATTTCAGAACAAACATCATGTTTGAATCAAACCAGCTTAAATTATTAAAAACATTGTTTTACACTACCCTAAATTGTTGTTTACATTTCAACCATAAGAATGCAATTTAAAACACTGGAGATGGGGTACTCTTGGCATCTAAAAGGCTTTACAGTTCAATTAACAACTCACCACTCACTAATTTTCTACTTTAATGTAGAAACAAATGAGATCTTTGCTTTTCATCATCCAATTTGGATGAATTTGAACAAAACAGGTTGAGCAAAGCTCCAGAGACACACTCTTCAGTTTGCTGCCGTTTATTCCTCTACTCTTCCTGAATGTCTTTAGAGTTTTAGTTTTAGAGGTTTCAACATGTATAATGATGCCATTGGGGAATAAATTTTGCCTTTATTCTCCTTGATGTTCGTTTGAGGTCTTTCAAGTGAAAGGTACAAAAGATGCATTAACAATCTGGCATTGTTTTTATTGCTTGACAAAGAAAAAAATGTATTTTAATTTTTCCCTGTGTTTCAGGAATGATTAAGCAAGCTGTTTTCATCTATACCGAGTCACTTTCAGCAGACCTCTAACTGTGAGCAAAGAATTGTGAAGACTGTTCTAGAGAGAAATCAACACAGTTTAACCAAGCCATCCTATAAATGTACTTCTTTGCCCCTCCACAAACCAGCATCTTTCCACTAGTGCGGCTTTCAAAAGCAATGTGTATAAATCACACACTATGAGTAACAGCACATGAAAAGGCAGATTTGATAACCCACGGTTTGGCTCTGACTCTCTGTGAATTTGGAATATAGCATTTACCTTGATTCCTACCTGGTGGCATTATACCCAAGCATAAAACTTAATATGGTGATGCATAAAAATGTTAATGTCAAGAAATAATTCTAAAAGAGGCAACATAAAGCTATGTTTCTCAGTTGCCATCGATGATGTGTTCTCTTTATTGGGAAGTTCCTTGAGAGAAATGGATCTGTATAATCACGTAGGAATGCCTCAAAAAAGCAGCTTGCTTTCTCTGGACTGGAAGGCAAAACATAACTTTCCTGAAACCAAGATAGCTTTCTCCTGTGGACTAGAATAACAGAAGTCATTCATATTTCACTATCATTACTGAGTCATAATAAAATTTGACTAATTTTGTGGCCAACTTACTGCTGGATTATTTTTCTCTCTTTTCAGGAAGATGAGTTCAGGACCCAGTGCTAACATATCATCCAGGTATGTCACACAAAGAAAGAGAGAAAACTGATTCATGCTATGGTGTTAGTGTTTTAACATGTCACTCAGCTAGGGGCATGTTTCTCAACTGATTGCACATTACAATGACCAAGACACCTTTATAAAATTATAATGGCTAGACTCCATCCTTGACCAAATGAGTCAGATAACTCTCGAGGAAGTCACCTCCATATAAGTTTTTTTTGTTTTGTTTTGTTTTTTAAGTTCCACACATGATTACAATGGGCATCTATGTTTGAGAAACATTGTCCTAGAGGAATTAGCAGTGATTAAAGAGGAGATCATAAAGCCTGATTGAAGGGATGAAAAACAATGGTAAATTTGGATCCTTGGGGGGCCTACGTGGGTACGATGCTGGGGTAGTAAATCCTTCCAGTTACCCCTCAAATACTACTACATTGGTGAACTGCACTTATACATTACAAGGGCCCAGGACAGGCTGCCCCCAAATATCCCACAATGGCATATTGATTATTTCAACTTAAAATCACTTGAAAAGCAGCAGGATGAGGAGGAGCTCTCAGACCCTCCCATCTCGCTAAATGCAGGAAATAAATCTCCCTGTGAAAGGTGGCCTTCCTGCTATAAACTTGCTAAGGAGCAATCAGATTAGGAAAGACTCAGCCTTATCCCAGAGATTGAGAATCCAGAGTTGAGAAGCCTATATAAACAATCCCTTGTTAATTTTATTAATTTACTTCCCTAAGCCAGCATTCTACTTAAATTCCTTACTATGTACCCCCAAAATTATGCTCCCTTGTCTTGGCAGATACCCAAATTTATTGTCTCTTTATGTAAAAGATATATAAATGGAACGCCACTCTTCTCACAGATAATTATTCTTTCAATTCTCATGTACACATAATAAAACAGGTTTTTTTTCCTGTTATTCTTCCATGTGTCAATTTTATTAGTAGTCCAGCCGTAAGAACTCATTAAGGGTAAAAAGGGGAATATTTTCTCATCAACAACATGAAATTAGCCCTGGAAGTCAGAGGTTATAAAGAGTGAATGGAGATGATATTAGAAGTTTGCATGTAGTACCAAGCATGACAACTTTTATTCCCCACAAAATCACTATTAATTATATAGCATTAGAGGTCTTCTTTATGTTCTGGCTAGAATTTGCTTTGGAAGCAAAGAAAATCATGTTACCTTATGAATTCTCTTATTTGTCATGTAGAATTTCTGCCATCATATAAAGGTAGTGGTAAATTGAAAACTCACTGACATTCATTTGACGCAGTTGTTTTTCTTTGTTTTGTTTTTAATCTTGTTTTATTTTTAGACTTGAGGATGCTTTAGTGGGTCTGTAGTTTGAGAGGCAATGTTTAGTGGAGATGGAGTGATTGTGAATACAAGAAAACATCCCACTAATGGAGTGAGAACCCAGGGAAGAGAGAAGTCTATGGTTGGATAGGTAGCTTTTGAAAGGGTACAGACATGTCTTCCTCTGACATAGCAAAAAAAGAATTAAGAATAAGGTGAGAAAGAGATGACCTTAAAAGAGAGAATTACAATTACAGTTCACTCCATATTCCCTTTCACTTCTACAAAGCAAGTAAGGGTTAATTATTGAGAGATGGGAGATATTTAGAGGTAGAATTAACAGATTTCAGGAGAGGGATTAAATTTTGAGAAAGAAAATACTGTGAGCAAAAATGAAGAGGATTGCCAGTTATGCCTCAGCTGGAATTTAGAAATTACAGATTTTTGATGAACCTACTGCAAGGTTATGAATTCTTTCTAGTACTGTTCAAGAACATGGAGGCAGAGTTGAAGAAAGAGGTTCGCCAGCTTAATCGAGGGCTGGAGATTGTGGCAAGTGGTATGCTGAAGGTTCAAAGTTGAGAAATAATTACAAGTACTAGAACAAGGATTCTAAGCTGAAAGTGGAAGAAAATTGTGGTAACATGAGCAAATGGTAGAGATAAGGAAGCATGAATGTCTTGGTGGGCTTATGTCCATTCTTTGGAGGCTGGGAGAAATGTGTTTGCATTTTATGTCCTCAGACTATGCTTCTTTTCAAAATAAGGAGAAAAATGTAGCTTATGTAGGCTTTCAATTAAGATCCTATGATTCAAGTTGGGACGCTTCAAGAAAGAAGTCTATAAGTCTACTATAAGTCATTCCTTCTAGTTTGGAAATGCAAAACCAAAATACAGATGATATTCAAATTTATTATTGTTAAAAAGTACCGGCATGAGAATGTCTGCTTCAAAAAATCAACTTACAAATGCAGACCAACCTTTCCATGGAAAATAACTAAAAGAGTTGGAAGCAATTTAAGACCATCCAAGACCTAACAAGATAGTGAGGAATTGCCAATCTGGAAAAGTTTGGAACTCAGGGAGGTATACCAGCACTAAGTGCCGCTCTTGCCCTGCAGGCATTTGTGGCTCTGGAAGCAGTGAAGCTCTGCTTCTGGCAGCCTCCTGGGCCTAGGAGGACAAACATCAGAGTATAGAGTCCCAAACGGGTAAATCAACATTTACCTTGGACTAGGACTCACAAGATAGATTCTAAAAGTAAGTATGAAAGAAACCAATTTGCAAAACCTGTTATCCTTTTTTCATGTCAATTGGTTGGCTCTGGAAACCTCAATTTTGAAAATTGCTTTATCTAGTCCTAAACTTCTAATGATCTTAGACACCTGCAGAAAACAAAGAGAAATCTTCTCTAGGGGAGATAATATTATTCTAAGCCTCAAAGTATTGCTACGAATAAATTTCCAAATACAATGCCAAACATACAATCTAAAAACCCAGACATATGAAGGAATAAGACACCATTAAAGAAAACCAACAGAAACAGTGCCATAGTAACTGTACATATGAAATTACAGGGCACAGACCAAAACAATTATGTTTACTATGTTCAAGGAAATAAAAGCAACCTGAAATTATTGGCAGGGAAATGAAAACTATAAAAACTGATTAAGTGTATGTGAAAAAGAACCATTTTAGAAATTCTGGAAATGATAACTATAATACATGAAATGAAGAATTCAATGAATGTATTTAATAGCAAATTAGACAAAGCTAAACAGGATTAGTGAACTAGAAGATAGACGCAAATGTTCAGATGAAACAAGATTTAAAAAAGTAGAATAAGAAACAGGAAATTCAATGAAATGGCCTAACAAATTTATTTGAAATATCAGAGTAGAAAAGAGGTAGAATGGACAGAAAACAATGGTTGAGAATTTTCCAGAACGTATGAGAATCCATAAATTCAAAAGGCTCAGCTGGTGACTCAAGGTAAAATTAAAAAAAAAATAAATCCACATCAAAACATTACCATAGTGAAACTTCATAAAAACAAAGAGGAAATTATACAATTAAAAACTACCATAAAATACCGGTAGCATAAACAGTTGGCCCTTGAAAAACACAGATTTGAATTTATGGGTCCACTTGTATGTGGATTTTTTTCAACAAATATACAGTTGGCATCCATGGATTCAACTAACCACTGATTTAAAACAGTACTTTCACTGGTGGTTGGGAATCCATATATGCCAAGGTTGACTTAAATTGCAGGTGGATTTTCAACTGAGAGGTGTTGGCGCCCCATCCTCCATATTGTTAAAAGGTCAACTGTAATTTGAGGGGAGGCAAATAGAGTTAAAATATTTTGAAGTTCTTATATTATCATGGAAAGAGGATAAATGTGCCAAATACATAATACTTTCATAAGTTAGGATGCCAGCTGGTATTTGTAGGGCAGTAGTTCTCAAACTTTTGGTCTTGTCCCATTTACATTTTTAAAATTATTGAGGACTACAAATATCTCTTGTTCATGTGAGTTGAAAATACATCAATATTTACCATATTAGAAAATGAAAATGAGAAAATTTAAAAATATCCATTAAGTCATTTAAAAATAATAATATGCCCATTTCATGTTCACATGAATAAGATTTTTTATAAAAAAAATAACTTTTCCCTCACAAAATAGTGAAAAAAATATGGCATTAATTATAATACATTTTTACAAATATCTCTAATTGGAGATAGCTGGATTTTCATATATGTTTCTGCTTTCAATCTCTTGCAACATGTTGTTTTGATTGAAGTACGTGAAGAAAATCCAGCTTCACACTGCTATGTAATAGGAAAAGAAAGACAATTGTGTATGTTTTCCTTTGAATCTATACTAAAATTTGACATGTGGAAATTTTTTAAAGTTTATTTGCAATATGAACTCTGAAACTACATCAATAAAATTTTCTACTGTTACATTAGAATCCAGTGGTTTATCTTGTACTTTGCATGGATCTTTAATTCATGGATGATTTTGTAATATCACACATTGATCTTTTGAAAACTATTTGTTGAGTATGATTTTGTAACATCACACATCAATCATTTGAAAAATATTTGTCAAGTGAGTTATGCAGCTATTCAAAATGTTGGAAATGTGGATTATATAATATATTTTAAACACATTCATTGATGTTACCACTGATCTGATCAGAAAAGCCTTTAAGTTTTGGGAAAAGAAGCTCCTGGTGACAAAAACAGGTTTTCCAAAATGTAATTTTGACTCGAAAGCTCAATTTTGTCATCAGTAAAATATGGTGTCTGTTATTTTCTTTAAGTGACAGGCTTACTTTATTTATTTTCAAGAAAATGTCTGCCAAATATTGCAACAATCAATATTCATAGCTTGGCTGTTGGCTGTTATTTCCAGTAAAAATGGTGTTCAATGACCTTGGAACTCATGAAATTTTTCAAAGTAAAACAGTTGGGGAGAAAAAAAATATAATTTGCAACATTAACAGTAAAATCATACAATCATCTCAAAAGTAAATATGATCATACGATCATCTCAGTAGATACAGAAAAATTTGATAAAATTCAACATCAACAAATGATTAAAACCTCTTAATTAAGAAAAAGTAACATGGAGCTTCCTTAATCTTACAAAATGTTTCTAAAAAACAAAAATTCTATAGCAAACATTGTAGTACTTCACACTTAATGGTAAAGGTTGGAAACTGTCTCTTTGAAAGTGGGAATAAAACAATGGTTTTCATTGTTACCACCACCATATGCAATGCACTGAAATCCTGGCCAGTGCAGCAAGGCGAGAAAAAAAACAAAAGATGTAAGGGTTGGAAAAGAAGAAACAAAAATATAATTATTCACAAATGATATGAAGGTATAAAATAATTCACATGTAATTTGTTATAATTTTTACTAGAGTTAGTAGTATTGCTAGATGCAAATCAGAATACAAATCAATTGTATTTTGATGTATCAGCAACACTGGAAATTTAAGTATATCATTTATAATTGCATCAAAATGTAAAACATGGGAATATGTTTAATAAAAGATGTGCAAGACCTCTGTGGAGAAAATAAAACTTTATTGGTAAATATTAAAAAAAATTCTACATAAATGGAGAGATAAAATGTACATGGAACAGAAAACTTAATGATGTAAAGATGTAAACGATCCTCAAATTAATCTATAAATTTAAAGTACTCTCAATCAAAATCCCAAAACACCATACAATTTCTTTTGTGGAACTTTATAAGCTGATTCTAACATTTATACGAAAAAGCAAAGAACCAAGAAAGCTAGACTCATGATGAAAAACACAGTGGTAGTAGCAAAAGGGCAGACAATCGACCGATGAAACATAATAAAGAACCCAGTAATTAGTGACGAAAGTGCCAAGCAGAGTACCGGAGGAAAAAAATCAGGTTTTTAAAAAAGTGAAGCTGGAAGAACTGGATAATCTCATGAAAAAAAGTAAACCTAGACCCTTACTTATACACAAAAATCTGTTTCAGGCGAATTGAAAAACCTTTATCTAAAAGACATAACAGTCAGCTTTACAAAGAAACTATAGGAGAAAACTTTCGTAACATCAGATTAGGAAAATTTTTTCTTAAGTGAGATATAAAAGCACTAACAATAAAGAAACATATTGATTTTATTTTAAATTTAAATTTTATTTAAATGGCAAGGAAATACTACCCAGCATGGAAAACAAATGAAAAACATGGGTGAATATTAAAAACATTATGTTGAGCAAAAGCCAGATACAAAAGAAAACATAGTAGAAGATTCTACTTGCATAACACTCTTTATAAACTAAAAGTAGGATAATTTGTTAACATGATAAGGAGTATCATTCTGAAACCAAAACCAAGATCACAGTTACCAGTGCCCTACTGGAGTGGCAATGATGTATTACATTGCAAGATGGTAGTTAAATTTGCTTCAAAAACAGTGTTCTATGGACAAATATGTTAGGAAAAATCACATACATTCTCCACATTTTAGGGATTGCCAATGAATACTAAATACTAAAGGCTATGAAAAGTTATTCACTTATGTCTGTCTCATTTTGTTTAATTCAGAGTTCCAGAAAATTATTTGGAAATTTCACTCTCCCATTTTAATTTTTTTTTTGGAGGAAACTGATTAACATCTTATGGGATAATGGCTTGGAACACAGTCTAGAACTCTGCACTAGATATAGTCTTGTTAGGACTGGGAATAAGACATGAACGCTGACTGATTCCATTATTAGTTCACTGTTGCTCTTGAAGCTCTACTCGATGTAATAACGGACGCCCAAATGTGGAGTGGAGGGAGGTATTAATACTGGAACACTGGAGGAAAAAGTCATCATTATTTGCAGATGATATGATAGCATTTCTTGCAAACACAACAAACCATACGAGAACTATTAGAACTAACGCAAGAATTTAAAAATTGTAGCCAGCTGCAATGTGAATATACAAAACTACCAACAGTACCTCAGCAAAAAATGGAACTACAATAGAAAAAAATCTAATGTAGACTAGCAACCAAAATGCAAAATACCTAGGGAAAAAAAAACTGAACAAGAAATTTGTCAATGCTTTGAGAAAAATGTGTACCTTATATAAGAATGAACTGAAATACGCTGTCAGTCCAGGTATTAAATTATAAATGTATTTTTTTTAAGAAAAAAAATATTTGAATTTCCACATCTAAACTAGCTACTTGCTGAAGTTTACTTAAGGTCTAAGATCTTGTAATCTACTATTGGACAAGCTAACCCATTTGAATTATAGGAATTTGATATTAAGATTTAATTATACAGTAATATTTATACTTGGCTTTGGAGTCTTTCTTTCATTTATTGCTATGGTAATTATAGTTTGAAAGTCTTTTCATGTTTGAATAATTATTTTTAAAGTATTTTAAATCTTCTTTCAGATATCATGGGTTATTGACCCAGTAAATGAAATTACCGAGCTCACAGTATTTTAATGCTTTAATGAAGTGGCTTTCTAAAATGCGCAGTCCCTGTGACCATGTAAAGCATAACAATTAGCTAAAACTGATAATTACCACCCTTCCAGTAACCAAGAGTGCAAAACTAGACAAACTAAAGACCCCATTCAGGCCTCAGAAGACCAAAAGACAACAATAAATAGATAATCATTCACAGAATGAATGAACCAAAATGCTTTATTAAAAACTATGGTGCATTTTGGCCTCGGTTTTAAGAGTAGATTTCAGACTTTCTCAGTGTCTTCTCCAAAATCGATTTAAGTGGACTTTAGAACTCTCAGTGGGGTCGTTTTGATAAAGACCACTTTGGGCATCTCTTAATCACTGAATATTGTAGCTGAAAAATAAATAAATAAATAAATAAATAAGGCCCTTAAAGTCAAACCACATCAATTGACATAAAATGTTAAAGCATCGCCTATCAAAAATGTAAACAAGTTTTTATTTTTGTTTCATTTACAAAATAAATTACTGACAGGCCATGAAGAGAATGGGTTTCCTTCTTCTCTTAAAGAAGGTAATCTGAACTTTGCAAGAGCCCTGGCCTACGCTGCAGCTGAGACACGGACCCTCATCAGAACTTTCCTGCCTCACACCTGAGCTCAGATTTATAGCCACGTATCTGAAACATAGGGCCTGCTTAACAAGCTAATGGATTATGTATGAATATATTATTGATTGATCTGACCATAAAAATAAATAACCTTTTGGCACCATATAACTCATTCGGAGGGTAAAGCGGGGATTAGGAACTGTGAAAAGGCAAGTAATTTTTGCCTTTTCTACATTTGCCTAGTTCTACTTTTTAGAAAAACGTCTTTTGTGTGTAACTGCTGTAAACAAACAAGTGTTAATTTTAGGCAAAGCATAAATAGGTAACACTTCAAAAAACGGGACTTGTTCCAACTAAATGTTTACTTATTGTTAGAGGAGACCGGAAGTTTATCATACCATGGCCGTATCGTTTTGGTGACAAAAACATATATTTGCCCATAAACCATATTTTCCAAAATGGATTAAACAATAAAGTCATAATTTAAAATAAAAGCTATTAATACCATGACACTGGAAGATTAATAAACTTTTGTATATTAAAAATATGTACTTGTATAGAGTAATTTCAATATCACCAATCTTCAACATTTCATCATTTTCTATTTCCTTCTCATCTGAAAGAACTCAATGTGTTTTGAGAAAATTATAATAGGACCAGTTTCTAGCAGCATAGTGTAATAGAATACAAATAAGCATTGGTTTGTCGTCAGTCTTGCATTTAAGTCTCCCTCTGTCACTTTCTAGCTATATGCTTTTGCATAGATCTCTCAACTTTCTTGACTCTATTTTCTTAACTTCAACAAATCACTTATTAGTTGCCCTCGAGCAACCTCTGCCTTTGGCTCATGGCAAATGTTGAGTAAAATTAAACACACCCCACAGAGCGTTAACAGGCAATGTAAATTTAGCTGATGATGGCTTGGGGATATGCAAGAAGAGGGCTCTCAGCTACAGGGTCCTCATTTCTTCCAAGTGACATACCCTAGACTCTTTATTTCTCTCCATTTCTTTACCAAGCCGTATATTTCTCCTGGTTCCTCCAACCTTATATCCTCGAAACTATCACTCACTTAGCCCCTTAAAGACACTAGTTACCAGGATCCACCCCTCTTAAGGGTTAGTAGAAATGTATCAATGACCAATAATGCTATTAATAAATAAAAGCACACATTTTACAAGAGGAAATAAAGCCTTTTTATTTCCTGCATGGTATCACGTGAGGATTCATTTCAGGACTTGAAAAATTATTGTTCTGGCTTTAGCTCTTTGTTATTTTTCTTAGAAGATGTTAGTAATACAGTTAAACATGTTTCAGAAGCATCAGATTCCTGCTAACCTTCATATTTTTTTCCACGCTATTCTGCTTGGTAGAAAAATGCTACTTAGAATACATCAGGAGGTAAAATGTCAGATGCAGCTTAAGAATACACAGAGCAAAGGCTTCCGTGTAGGTTGGATCATGAATGCAGAGTGCAAATTGTGAATAAAAACCCTTCCTCCATCTCATGATGAGAATAATTTCTCAGATCTAAGTTCTCCCACTGCCCCACAGAGGAAGTCTAAATAACAATCGTGATCCTTTCTTAAGACTGCAGTGCAAGCTTCAAAAGATGACTGAGGCCAGAAAAATTCTGCTAATGGTTATCTGTCTCCTCTGACAGTAAGACAGTTCCAAATTAAACACAGCATTGGGCTTTGTTTCTTAGAAACAAACAAATAGATTACACTAAAAATTTTTAAAAGAAAGTTAATTTCAAAATAGATTTCCTAGTTGGGTATTCGGAACACGGTTCCACAAAAACGAAGTGCTATTGGTAGTCTTTTTTGGAAAACTAGTAAGGTCTTATGCATAGTATGGACAATCACAGGAGGCAGTAAAGTGTATAATGTATGCAAAGGGGAATGGTTCCAGGCTGATATTTTTCCTCTGGAAAACTTTCTAATACTTGCACATTAATAATGGCCCATTATCTAGAAATAAAAGCTACTAAGTCCAAACACCACAGGACTTGCAGTTATATTTTGAATGTATTCTTGCAATTATCCAGCTACAAGTTAAATGCGGTGTAGCCTGTGGCTTCCCAAGCTGAGTTTTGACTTTTATTTCTAACCAATTGACCTGTGCTCTGGTTTTTAACTGCAACATTAGATCGATCAACAAAAATATCCTGGATGGATGAAATGACATTGCCACCAGACTCTGATTCCCAACTCTCAAGCTGGAAGTATAACCTCTAATTTACTCTAGTCAAGACTGATTAGACCCATTATTTAATGAAGTCTCTCTTGGTTGTCTGTCTATCAAATTATTTGTATTCATGGAGAGAAAGTGATAAGCCAAAATGCTAATTATCCATTTTTCTAAACTGAAAGGTCCATGCTAAGAATAACAATGAGTTATTAAAATAGCGCTTTTCATCTGACATAATACATCTTAACAAGCTCCTGAAATCCAGGGATTTTCATTGCTGGACATCTTATCTAATGAAAAGAAAGATGTTTAGTTTCTATCTACCATTGGGCAACAGCTTTTGAATCTGAATGCTGTTGGAAATAATGAGATAAGATGAGGAAATTTAGTCTTTAAAAGCAGATTTTTAAAAATAAATCAAAAACCCTACATTGAATACATTGATTTATATCATCATTTGTCCAAGTACTTGGGTGTAAAATAGTGGTTCTCAACTAGAAGTGATTTTGTCCCTTGGGGACATTTGGCACTGTCTGGAGACATTTTGGTAGTTACAGTTGAGTGGGTATTACTGGCATTTAGTGGTTAGAAGAAAAGGATGGTGCTAAAGATTCTTCAATGAACAGCGAAGCCCCCATCGCAAAGAATTATCAAGCCCAAAATGTCAACAGTGCTGAGGTTGAGAAACTCAGGTTTAAAAGAAATCAAGAAATTCTAATTAATTAGGCAGTAGGCCTATGAAATTAGGCTACATAAGTGCTATAAATTTAATCTTTTCTGTGTTCCAAGTTTTACTGACTTTTTTCGCAAGAGTCTAACTTCTTAGAACAATACTAGTCATACTAAATGTAGGTTAAGTTCTAATTTCATAGGACACCACATGAATATCTTAGACTTGTGCCAGATTAAGTAGTAATTTTTCCCTCTGATTAAAACTGGACGTAGAAAACTATCTACCAAAGAAACAATAGGAAAGAAGAGAAAGAAAAAAAAATCTAGGGTAAACAAGAAGATGAACGTGATTAAAGTCAATTCCAATGTTATGGGTCCAAAATATAGACTCCTGCAAAAATTTTGTTAGCTAATGAATTTATCTTCTACTGATCTTATCAGCATTACGTACCCACACAAACCACATCCAATCATACATAACCACCCAACTGGAAAAGCTCTGTGCCCTGTCACACACTCACAACATCATTCACACTGAGGCTTTTCACACACAGGGACTGCCTCCACTCAAGAGCTCAAAAGACTGTCACTGCAACACAGTGACATGAATCACTTAAAAATATTAATAGCCATTTTGAAAATTGAGAGTAAAGTGATTTGAGGAGCATGAATAAGACACCATTTTGTTTTCTGTATGAAACTATAGTATTAAACTTCCAATGCAAATCCTTAGTTATTTTGAAACCAGAGAACAACTTGCAGGTTCCACTTCTTCCAGTCTTCCTAGAGGAAGAGTCAAGAGAAAACAGTTTATTTTATAGACAGGTTTCTGCTTCCTTGGCACACAAACTCCTGGCATGAGAGATCTGGGAGGAGCACAGCGGTTTGGGGTTGGCAAGCTCTAAGCATGTCAGGTCCCAGCAGCCAGGCTCCTCTGCAGTGTCTGCCAAAGCCACAAAGCAACACTTAGTCTTCGAAGCCAAAAACCCTGGGGAGGAAACCATCCTCTGTGAATAACTCAATATATGTTCCATTAGCTAAAAGGTTGATTACCAGTAGCAGAATCTTTAACAAACCTTAGCAAAGTTTTGGAATTTTAAAGATACCAGTGTTATAGAAGTTTGATAGTCAATAAAATATCAATACTGTAGATGCCAGAGAGGGGCAGCCGTCTCTCCTAGTTAACTCCTAAGTCCCTCTCATTGTCTCAGGTTTAGTTTAATAAATCCCTTTCAAAAGTAAAACACGAACAAACAAACAAAACCCATGGAGAGTAAAGATAATAATAGATGAAGATAGTAGAAAGAATTGTGAACATTTATTTATATGAAGCAACTTATCTAAAATTCATGTATACCCAATGAAGAAATATCTGTTAGTAATGAGGGGACTTCACCAAAGCAAGAAACAGAAATAAAAGTACAATGAAACCAACATAAATAATAAATCATTTCTATAAATAAATGAGCACAGGGAAATCTATCAACACCCATTAAAACAAGAAGCATACATATAACTAAATGTGTGTGAAGGCTGGATGAAAGGTCAGTGTGGTAGAATGATGGGAAGTGTTAGCAGATCATTGACAGGGCAGAAATCAAATTTCAAGCTGCTTTAAACTGCTGGCTACTATGAAAAATTAAATTATATGTATTTTTAATAAATGGTACCAAAAAGCTAGGCTGAGTATATAAACAGTATTTTGTAAAAGCAGAATACTAAATGCATTGGGATGTTTGACACTTGAATGTTATTTTCTCAAAGTATGACCTTTTTTTTTTTCATTTCCTCCTTGACAGATAAATTGTTTCCAATAAAAAATCTTTCAGAAGAAAGTCATTAAAATGTTGATATGTGTTATATTCTCTTAATAGAAAACTTTTTTTGAGAAGGTGAACTAAAATTGATCTCAAAGTTTAAATTTAATGACGTGTGTCTAAGACACACAGTTACCAATTAAAAACATATGTGTGGTAATTAACTCAAAATAAACACAGAGATTGTAAGCTCTGGGATCCACCTCTCAGATCCTCAGAGGGCATATAGGTCTGTAAAAGTAACTGAATCAAAACACTAACTACACAAAGCAAGACACTGCCCTCAGGCATCTCTTGGAAGGAAAAAACCTTAAGGAGACTGCTTTGTTAACTTCTGTTACCCCCAAATCAATAAGGTTTCCACTGTATGCAGAAGAAACTCCAAAGCTTTCATGTGGCTACAGGCATCCTGGAATCTGGCCCTTTCAGTCACAGTCAGGCAGTAAACTTCATTTCTTTAAGTTTTATGACTATGCCATGTTCATTTTTTGCAGGGACCTTCTCATCATGCAGAATGCAGCTTAGATGTCAGCTTCTCAAAGAATTCTTTTCTTGACCACCCACTCACGCTCAAAATAAGTTCTCCCCATTAGGCCCATTCGTAGCACAGAGTGCTGTACCCTCAGAGACAATTATAATTTTAATTATGTACTTATTAATCCATATACTCATTTATTTTTAGTCTCTCCCATTAGTCCATAAGTTTCTTGGAGGATGAATACATGTACATTCCACTTGCCACTATATCAATAACACTAACAAGTTGACTGGCCAAAAGCAGATGTTAACAAATATTTTTGATTGCATAAAAGTAGATTCAGATGCAGGGTAAATATCACATGGTTAAAAGGCTTAACTGTGATGTTTACTGATAGAGTGGTTTTGGCACCATTACCCAAAATCAATGTTAAATAGGGTCCTGCTTTATTTGCACTGCATCTTATATTTTTCAGAGTGTAAGTCTTAAAATTTTTTAACTTCAGTGAATTCTGAGGACTCTCCAAGAACGTGGAGACCTTTGGTACCAATGGAACATAAAGTTTACCAACTTCCTAATGAACTAGGAAACTGCATAAAACATACTCAGTGTAATCAAGGCCTAAACTACAAAAATATGTTGACGTATACATGAGCACAGGTGTGCCCATGTGTCAAAACACCTATAAGCAGATACCTAGTTGGGGGCCCTGCTGGATAAACTGTCTGATATAGACAAGTAAGGATTTAGCCCCTGAATTATTTCTTCTGAAATTTTCAAAAATTGTGCTCTTAACCTACATTTCATTTAACATCCGAGAGGCCTAATGTGAAATTTCAGAAAAAGTACCATATTGAGTTAGAAGGACTGAATCTAAAACATACTTGGATTTGTAATAAAAAGGTTTTGATAGCTGGAGAAGCCAGGATCACAGGATTTTGTTTAAGCAGGTCAGTCCAAATGGGTACAACATGAAAATGGAAGAGGGATTTGAAAGCAAGGGAAATAAAGGATAAAAATGCAGTAGAATTACTCTTCCACATACAAGATTATAAAATCATGTTAAATTGAGAAGAGAAAAATTTTAGGTGTTATTGGAAAAGTCTACAAGGGGTAACTTTCAACTACAATTTTAATGACTATTTAATAATTTGATGGTAAGTTTTATAAAAGCAAGGAAATGTTTTTGTTCCCTGTGTAACTCTAGCATCCAGAATAGTGTCTGATATCTAGTAAGCAATCAGTAAATACTTGTTGACTACATGATAACAATAGTAGCAAATTCTATTAACACAATATCAAATATTGTGTTAAACAGCTCATAGATAACATACCAATTAACCATCACATCAAATACGGGAAGAAGGTTTATCATTAGCATTTTATCAAGGAGTTAACAAAATCCAAATAATTTCTCCAGGATCTGTGAGCAGAGCCGACATTCCCTCCAGGAGTAGTTGACTACAGAGGCTACTTTCCTAACCACCACACTGTACAGGCTCCTTGGACATGCAGAACGCTATGGAGGAGAAATGTGACCACATTTAAAAGGATGTGCAGTAAAAAATAAAATAAAAAAAACACGAAAATCAGAATGTAAGATGAACTACAGAGTGAGAGAATGGGGCCTATTTCTGTGCAATCAGTTTACTGAAGCTGCAAGTACAGTGCCATAGGATATTATGGACGTGCCTAAAGGCAGGGAAAGGGAGTCCAGGAGAAACAGATAACAAATAAATAAAGAGCTTATTCCTTTCCATAGTAACAACTAGACCTCTAGCCGCAACACTGCCAGTGCTGTCAGAAGGATCTTACAGAAATGAGGCAGACCCTGTTTTTCAAAAGAGTAATAATGAAAAAATAAAGACCTGTGGTGCTTTTCCTCTCTTGGCCCTGCTTATAAATTCATAGCACAGCATGGATGTTATTAAAATCCCATATGTGAGAACCACACAGAGCACAAAGAGATATGAATTGGCGTTCCATGGAGATAATGCTATCTAATGGGCAAAACAAGTAGTAGGTTTTCATTTTTATTCTGAGTACATTTGAAAAGGGCTCAGCATCCAACTATTGCACATGGACAGCTGACCATTCAAAGACGTTTCTCTTCTTCCTTCCTACGGATTATAAGTGGGTTATAAAGAGTAGGGTTGTTATCTGCCCAAGTCTGGATATTCCTATGACATCTTTTCTTTGCTTTCAACTGTTTGAAATAGAGTGGATTAAAAGCTTCTCCAGCTGCCTTGGCACAGAAAGGAAGCAGAGCAAACCTCCCCCTGCTTCCCACATAGCATCATGCAGGCCCACAGTCCACAGGAGATTGTGCTTTCTGGTCTAGAGTCCACCAAACACCTGCTGAGTGGCCCAGCGCAGGCTGGCTTACACTTCATGGCTGTTGGGTTGGTTCATTCATGAGTTTATTGTTTTTGTTTTATTTTTTGGTCACAAAAGGCTGCTGAATGTCCTATTAAGGAAAATCAAATACGACTAATAGTAGCAAATGCTATTCTATATGATCGGGCAATGAAAGTGAAAATAGCATCTCAGATCCAAAAGTCAAAATTATAAGACTATCCTATAACCTTAATCAACAGAAAACCTTATATCTGAGATTTCCTAAGTAACTTAGTGCTAGAATTTAATTAGAACAGAATAATAGCTATTTTTAATTCATTTACTCCAAGATCCAACCTTCAAAAGCAGGTAAATTTGTGGTAAACACCTGGACAAAGGTATGGGCAGAAAACACTACTCAAAGAAGCCAGGGCATTTAAAATCCAGCAAGAACACAAAGTAATTCAAGCAATCAAAACCCAAACGCATCTAAACAGAATCGAAACCAAAAATATGGAAAAAGGGATAACAAAGGTAGGAAATTAACTAAAATGCTAGGGATTTCGGAGTTGAAACATCATTCATTCATTCAGCAAATATGTGAAGAGCATCCATCTGTACTGTTCCATGCCCCGGGAAATTCCACACGAAGACAAAGTGCTTGTCCTCAGGCAGCTTACACTCAGTGCTGAGATAGAAAGTAGAACACCTCCTGCAGTCCTGCAGTCACCTTAGTTAAAGAAAATCAAATAGCTTGGCTGTTGACCTAAATTTTTGTCAAGGAAACCATGAGTGTCGATGTAAAAACTCACTACTGCTTTGGTGCCTTGAAATGAGCAACAAACTTGGGTGAGATAAACATCTCCAGCCTGGGAGGTAGAGAACCAGAAAAAGCCCACCTAAGAGCAAGAAGGATGCAGTAGGATGAAAGGCCATTGTGGGGAAATGTTGAATCTAGCATGACCTCGAGGGTGGGAGAGTGAAAATGTTGGGTCCAGTAGGACGGGGTATCCTTAAACGAAAGTTCAATGTCAAATCCAGGTTTCTTAAGAACCTCTATGACCTGTGTCAACCATCAAACTAAAACCATCTCCTCTGAAAAAAATGAGATGTTTTTGTGCATCTTGTTTATGATCATTTACAGTAATACCTCTTCCAGGAATCCCTTCCATATGGTTGATGAATACTCTCTCACTGGTTTTCCAAAGATAAGAATGTAGACAGAGCAGGAAAGAAATAAAAATTTCAAGGCTAGCACTGAGGAGGTTTAGGTTCTAGGTTGATTTCTAACACCAATAGTTATGAGCTTGTTAAGCAAATCATTTTATCTCTCCATGTTATTAGCTCATAAACCAATTGCAGATTATAGCACCTAGCCTGTCTAAGCTCTCAGGGTTGTAAGAAGAATAAAAAAAAAATGGGTCTTTAGAAATAAGGAAGGGACACATGTAGTTTTGGAAAGTTTACAGCTAATTTTCACAATTCAGTTCAGCCTGGTTTGATCTTCTAGGCTGAGAGAAATTAAAACAAAAACAAAAAAAAAAACACCACCCATAATAATGGTAATTGCTATGATTTACTTAATACATGTCCCAGGCAAATATCTCATTTAATCTGTACAACAATCCTGCGGAGTTTCTATGATTATCACCTACATATTACAAATGAGGAAGATGAGGCCCCGAGAAGTTAAATGTTTTGTGAAAATTCACAAATCCGGTAAATCAAACTCAACTCCGTCTGACTCCAAAGCTTAGTTAAACCACCATCCTATTCCAGTTCTTATTCAGCTCTCAAGATTCACTTGAGTTCAAATCAGTATAATTCAATTCAATTCAATCCACAAGTTTTTTTTTAATGTGTGTGTGTGTGTGTGTGTGTGTGTGTTTTCAGAGTTCAAGTAGCTTACACATTTGCAGAAAATTACACACAAACACACACACACGCACATGTCCCCTTGCTAAAGTTCCCAACTTACTGAGCCATGAATGAAGAACACAGTGGAAGCAAGGTGAATGCACAGGCATGGCCTGATGTCACATGTCTTGGCACTCACCATTTTGTTCCCCAGCACAGTGCTAAGCTGTTCTTGGACACTTCAGGGTTGTAGGGTCTTGCCAGAATTGAGAAAACAAATTCTTCCTATCTTATTCTTAACACTTACACTAATTTATGCAGCTCTATTTAAGTTTCTAGTTCATGAGCAAAACTTGTCATGAGCATAAGCTCATCCTCATCTATAGGGAGAAAACAGAGTCAGTTACCAAAATATCTTTGCCTCCAGCTTTCCAGAAATCCCATCTTCCTGATTGCTCAGTACAGTTCTAGGTATTAGATGGATTTAAAACAAATATAAGGAATGGTTCGAGTCCCCTAAGGTAATTTTAGTAACAACCACAAACATTTATAGAGTGCTGACTTTTGTGCCAGACACAATTTTAAGTAATTACTGATGCATTTAATTCTCCAAACAGCACTATGACTTAGGAATTAACGTTACCTTGATTTTACAGTCAGAAAACTAAGACACAGAGAGTTTAAGTGTTTTGTCCAAATGTTAAACTGGAATTTGAATCAAGTGGTCTGTCTCCAGGGCTATGTCTTTAACCACTACATCATGTTGTCTCACATTCCCTACCTGATGGGGGAGAAAAACAGGGATCTCAGACAATTAAATAGTACTATTAGCCAATATATTTATTTCCATAATAAACAATAGACAAGATGCTAATGGAGTTTATGAGTTTACTATGTGGAAGAAGTTTCATAGAACACAGAACTGGAACCCAAGAAAATTTCCTGTTGGTAATGTTTGCCCAGCTTTTTCACCCAGAAAGCACTTCTGCATTTTTTTTTTTTATCTTGAGGTGTGTGTTTTTTAGCACATTTTTAATGAGATACAACATGTACATGGTAAGAAAACAAAATCATTATCCTGAGTTGCATCATTATAGTTTAATTTTACCTATTTCGGAATTTATAACTGGAATCATATTGTACACATTCTTTGTGTCTAGCTTTGTTTGCTCATCATTACATCTGTGAGAGTCATCCACTTTGTTGTGTATAAAAGTAGTTCATTCATTATTCCATTATATGAATATAGAACATATAAATTTTTTCCATTCCACTGTTGATAGATAAAGGTTTATTTTCAATTTCATGAACATTATTGTATATTTCCTTTCCTGCCAAGTATACCCATTTGTGTTAGGTACCCAGGAATGGAATTCCTGGGTCATAGAACATGCATATATTCTTATCTTTTTGTCATTGATTTATAACCTAATTTTACTGTGATGAGGGGAAATATTACATGAGATTTCAAGTCACTGAATTTTTGAAGACTTACTTTACTGACTAGTATGTAATCAATTTGATTAAATGTTTCATGTTTAATTGAAAAGAATGTGTATTCTGCAGTTTTGGGGTGCAGAGTTATAGATAGGTCATGTAGGTCATTCATTAACTGTTATTCAAATCTTTACATCCTTACTCATACTTTTGTCTGCCAATGCTAACAATTAAAGAGGGAGAGCTCTATTAAAATCTTCAGCTGTGATTGTCAGATTGTCCATTTCTCTTCTTAGTTTTGTCAGCTTTTTCTTTAACATTTTGTATTATTAAGTGCATATCTTTTTAGATTATTGGATATTCTATCAAATTGTCCATTTTATCACTATTGATATCGTTTCTTTTAATTTTATTATTACTTCTTTCTTTAAAATCTATAATGTCTCATATCAATACAGCTACATGAGCTTGCTTTTGATTAGTGTTTACATAGTCTATCTTTTTCCATTATTTTATTTTCAACCTTTCTGTGTCCTGATATTTGAGCATGCAGGTACCATAAAATTATTTTTACATAGTTGAGCAATATGTCTTTTAATGGGAATATTTAGACCTATATTTAATATAACTATGGATATACCTGGAGTTAAATCTACCATATTCTTGTTTGTTTCCCATTTCCATTTGTTCTTTGCTCCCATATTTTTCTTGTCTTTTAAAAATTAATCAAGAATTGTTTTTATTTTCCACTTCTTTTCTTTTAGAATGTTACTTCTACATTCTGTGTCATTCTTTTTTGTTATTACCCTAGAAATTACATTACTTATCCTTGATTTATTAAAGTACAATATAATTTATTAAATTTACCAATTCCAAGCAATTGCAAGGATCTTACAACACTTTAACATTTTACCCTGCTCCTGCATTTTTTACTATTATTGTCATGGATTTTAATTTCACTAGACATTATTTTTGCTTTGCAAAACGTTCACCTATATTTATCTTCATATGAACACTTTTTCTTGTTCTTCATTCCTTCTCTCATTTCTATACTTTCATTTACGATCATTTCCTTTTGCTTGAACAGCTCCCTTCAGTATTTTAGTATGAATCTGCTGCCAATAAATTCTGTTTTGGTACTCCACAAACATATTTATTTCATCTTTACTTTGAAGGGTAGTTTTACTTGGTATAGAATTAAGTTCACAGCCTAATTATTATTATTATTTTTTCCCCCCAGCACTTTCAAGATGCCATTCCATTGACTTCTGGATTCTACCATTTTGGTTGAAAAGACAGCTCCAGTCTTACTATTGTTCCTTTGAAGGATTTTTTTTTTTCCTGGTAGCCCTCAATATTTTTTTCTTTGTCTTAGAGTTTCAGCAGCTTCATTCTGATGTCCTCGATATGGTTTTATTTGTGTTTATGCTGCTTAGAGTTGATGGAGCTTTATTAAGTTGTACTTTGAGATCTTTACCAATTTTGAAAAATCTTTGGCCAATCAAATTTCAAATATTACTTCTGCCACATTCTTTCTCTCCCTGACTTCTGGGACTCCAAGTATACATATGTTATACCAATGTTTCTCCAACTACATGTGACAATTTTGTTGTTGTTGTTATAATCCTTTGTAGACTAATTCTGGCATAAAATACATTAAAGATTTTGTAGCAAAGTCAACTGCTATAGATATTCATAAATATTCAATCGTTATTTACTTATTTTGTCAGGGACCTATACTAAAAGTGGTCTCAGAATCATACTTTGAGAAACACCATGTTAGATTTTTTTCACTGGGTCTCCATAATATAAACCATGACAATTGGTTGTTGTTTTTTGTAATGTTGAGTTAGGCTTTGATTGCTAAGTCATCCACTTCAATGATGTCTATTTACAATAATCACATTGCCTGCCATCAAATAAAGAGCCAGACTACCCCTCCCTTGAAGTTCTTTTTTTTTTTTTTGAAGTTCTTTTATTTAAAAACTTTTGGTTGATTTAGATAACTGAACCTTTGGCCACTTCTTTTTTCTTTTCTTCCCACCTTTAATTCTCACTCTTATGCTTTAAATTCACCAATAAAGAGTGAACCCAGGAAACCCTGTGCCCCACCCTCAACCCCAACAAAAGCAGAACCTCATGCCCACTCTTTTCTGCTTGCAACCTCACTGTGTGGTCCCAGGTGTTCTGCAGACCCTCCATGACCTGTGAATAATAAACCTTATGTCTTTCAAAGTGTCCTGATGGTTATTGCTAAGGGTGTCTTACAATCGTAATAAGAATCACAAGAGCCACAACATTGGTTCCAAAAAGGGGACCCAGGCCCAAGTGAGTGCCCTCAGGCATTTCTAGCCAATAACATCACTATTAATAGACTGAGCCCAGCACTGAATTGTCTCATACATCTCTTACGATCTTTTCTTTAACTTTCATCCTATTACTTCCTGTGCTTCTAGCAGCTGTCTTTAAATAACATCCTCAACTTTAATAATCTTCTCTTCTACTCTGTGTAATGTGCTATTAAACATATCTCTTGCATTCCTAATTTATGTTTCTCAATTCTAGGATTTCCATCTGACCCTTATCTATAGATTCCGATTGTGAAATAATCAATTTGTACAACTATCTTCTTAAATGTATTAAACATAGTTGTTTTAAAATCTGATAATCTCAGTATATCAATAACCTGTAGTTTATTTCTATTTTCTCTTGAAATTCAGATATTTGGTCCTGTTTCCTGACATACCTGGTAATTTTCTATTGACTATTGTACATTTTATGTAAAAAAATATATAGGGTCTGGATGATATCTTCCAAAGTTGAGGAGTTTTTCTTCACAAAGATAGAACATAGACACATTATCTTGATCCAGTAACGAATGCTCTATTTCCAGTTTGCCCTTGTTATCAGAGTCTAGTCTCATTTGAGAGTTTGCCATTTTTCACCAGGGCCCTTCCTCTTTTGGGGACGCTGAACCACAATTCTGCCTGTTCAATTCTATGGGATTGCTGAAATCCCTGCTTAGACTTTCAGCCTCTTAATTGTTGCATTCTTCTTGGATTTCTTGTGCACAGTGTACAAGTCCACAAATGCCTCAGGGAAAGTTTCATGCAGAATGCTGGCTCAGATATTTCTGCTTCCCTTTTCTCTCGGATCTTAGTCCTTTATATCATGGCTGTCTTGGTACCGTGTTTCCCTGAAAATAAGACCTAGCCGTAAAATCAGCTCTAATGCATCTTTTAGAGCAAAAATTAATATAAGACCCAGTCTTATATTATATTATACTATATGAGACTCGGTCTTATGTTATAGTAAAAGAAGACTAATTTATGTAAAAGACACACTAGAGCTGATTTTACGGCTAGGTCTTATTTTTGGGGAAACAGGGTATTCCTGAACATGAATTTTTGTCTCCCAATTCCATTGAAGCTCCTGTAAGTTTTAGGCTACTACTTTCTGCTTGGCCTCTATAACCCTTTTATGTATTGCAAATCCATCACAGAAAAAAACCACAAAGAAGGTTCTGCTCACCTCAATGCATTTCCTTTTCTCAGTTTTCTTGACATCTCAAATTCTATCCCTTTTAGATTCACTCTGATGTCTTCAGTGGTAATTTATCCAGTTTCTTAATGGGAAAGTTAGTTTGATACCAGCTACTCCATCATGTCTGCAAGCAGTGTGCTCTTGTGAGTGTTAAATAATGCATAAAAAATAGCTAACAACTAAATAATGGTAACTATTTAATAAAAATTCACTACTATTATTTTCCCTACATATTAGCTAACTTTTAGCCATTCCTGTAATATTTTTAATTTCGTTGTTGTTTTAAGTTGCATTACCCTGATGAGTATTAAAGTTGAGTATATTTTTACTTACTTATCATACATTTCACTATCCTTCTTTGTAAAGTGCCTGTTCAATTTTCTTGCCCATTTCAAGAACACTTCTTGAAAAGTCCCTTTCTGCCTTTCTTCTCTCAGGAGACTTTCCCTCACTCCACCCCAAGTGTCTAATCTGACACATTCCTTGCTCCCTCACCTCCTCTCATTTATTTTGCTTAATACTGAACGAGGTGGCCTAGCTATCATACTTTTCTTCTTATCTCTTTGCTTCTTCCAATACTCAGTTTCTCCCCAACAAAGGAAAGCCTGGGATGCAGCCAGCGGAATCCTTCCCCTTCTTCTCTTGCTGCTGCCTCTACCATCTTCCTGTTACTGCATCACCAAAAGCCCGGGAAACTTCCCTTTGGAAGTTTCTTGTAAGTTCTACGAGTTTTCTGTTTTGTTTTTTAATTTCCTTTTCATGAATGTACTACTCCCCTATGCCATGTTGGGCACCTGGCACAGACTGAATTCTACAGATGGGCTAGGAAGGGAAGGACACACACAAGAGGCCACTCTAAGGTCTCGAATGTCAAATTTGACCATTTGCCAGGAGAAGCCTGTTTTTCTGGGAGATAAGCCACATATTACAAAGAGAATGAGCTGCCTACCAGCTCTCCTAATCTTCCTCCAGGGCAGGCTCATTTCTCAAAAACCTCAAACCAAAAGCCATTATGAGATTCTCTGTCTTTCTCCACCATGGAAAACTGCTTGGCCACAGTTTGACAGGCACAGATGGTACCACCAGCTGCAAGTTTTTTCAGTTCTTGTTTACTCTAAACTGCCCTTGGTCTTAGTTTCTTTGTAGTTCACTCAGTAGAATGGGAGATGGGTCCAAACTTCTACTCTGGGAATAAAATTCATGGTGGGAGATTTGGTAAGGTCTGGTGAAGGGTGAGATGAAGTTAGGGATATTGGCAAGATGCACAGGAAAAAAGCCCTGGAAAGAAAATGTATGGATAATCAAAATGAAATAGAAATTGTTTAAACAAAGAATCAAGATCCATAAAAGGAAGAAGAGCAAGGAAAGGAAAATATTCTTAGTAACCTGAAATTATGATTCTGATTGGGTGAAGTACCGTCTAATAGACCTGGACAATCTTTAATACCACAAAAACACTAAAACTGCAACTCTAAGAGTCATTTACTATAGTCTGGGCCATGTATAAAATAAACAAATACCATGCATTCCCTGCAAGAGAGACTATCCAAAGATCTGTCAACAAGGATGCATGAAAGCCTGGAAAAGAATGATCATGTAATCTTATTGCTAGGGACAATGCTACCAGTTTTGACATCTTCCCCTCAACCTCCTAGAGTAAGAACCTATGACTCCTTACACAACTTTTCTGTTTTTTCACTCTGTTTTTCTTATCCAACTACTACCAAATATATACCAACACTATCAATCTAAGGGTAGGGAAATGAGCCAAAAGGCCTGTGGTAAGATGCTTTTACCCCAAACCTGGTTAAATGATGAAATCTGGCCTTAGTGGAAAAAAGTGGAAAGAAGACGTTATCCATGGAGTAGAAAGTGAGGAGTACCAAAAGGTATGCCTGGGGCCACTGTCTTCTCATCCTGAGGAACGGCGTGTCATTGTACACCTGCAACCCTTGGACACAAGTAGTCACTCAGGGGAAAATTCGTCACATAATAGCAATATGTTTGAGTTTTTGCCATATGCTAAGAACCTGACATACGTTTTCTCAGGAAATCTTCACAACAGTTCTATGAGGTTGGTTCCATTATTAACTTCCTCTTATAGTCGAGCCTTAGAAAATTTAAGGAAAGAAACAAGTTCCCCCAGGTGGTGAGTGGCAGGTCTATAAAAACCCAAGGCTCTACAATGTGGCTCTCTCTACTACATGCTTCAGAGGTCCTGGACAAGCTCCTCGTTTTCAATTTTTCAGGCATGACTTGAAACATTTGATTCAGTGTTTTCTTTCTGTTCAAGATTTCTTGGAGCTGTTTCTTCTGACGAGCTCTAATCTTCACTTTCCTCCCCATCTACAGTCTGACTGTACTCAGATGAGTTTTTGTTTGTTTCATTTGTTTGAGGTGAGTGTGAATGGGGATGTAATATTGGGATTTATCAGAAATATGTATTTGGTCTTCCTCCAGAGTCCCTGAGGCACAGCCCCCCAAACCCTTGGAACTTCCTACTTATTGAGATGACAATGGCAGCTCTTGTTATGTTAATGAGGTGACTTTTAGATCTCACCTATGGATGGGGGCTGGTTTCCAGGAGAACCAACCATGTGGTTAGAGGGTTGGAACTTTCAGTCCCACCCCTGACCTCTGGGGAGAGGAGAGGGACTGGAGGTTGAATCAATCCCCAGTGGCTAATGATTTAATCAATCATGACTACTATGTAACGCAGCCTCCATAAAAAACCTGAAAGGACGGGGTTTGGAGAACTTCTGGGTTGGTGATATTCAGGGAGTGGCACACCACTTTCTGTGAGGGCATGGAAACTCCGTGCTGTTTCCCATATCCAGCGCTATGCATCTTTTCTATCTGGCTATTTATGAATTACATCTTTTTATAATAATCCAGTAATCTAGTATGTAAAAAGTTTTTCTGAGTTCTGTGAGCCACTCTAGCAAATTAATCCAACCCAACTAGGAGACCATGGGAAGTTATAACCAGTTGGACAGAAGTACAGATAACAGCCTAGACTTGTGATTAGCATCTAAAGTCCCAGGCACGGGATCATGGGAACCTCCAATCCACAGTCAGTAGGTCAAGCACAGGAACTAACCTGGACTTGTGACTGGTGTCTGAAAAGCAGGTAGGGGGATAGTCTTGTAGGACTAAACTTAACCTGTGGAATCTGATGCTATCTTCAAATAGATAGTGTCTGAATTGAGTTGAATTCTTGGACACCCAGGAGGTGTCGAAGAATTGCTTGGCGCTGTGTGGGAAGCCCCCCAACCCCACCCCCACATTGGAATTGGTACCACAACCAATTTAGTGGGGAAGGTGTTTTGGTTTGCCAGTTTTATTTTATTTTTTATATTAACTTGTACATAACAAAAAGTAACCCAAATGTTAAAAAGGAACATAACACTAGTAGACTTTGTTAATTTATATATGTATACCGTAGTACCTAGAGCAACCACTAAGAAAACTATACAATGTGATATACGTACTCAAAAACATTATAAATAAACAAATATGGAATCCTAAAATATGTTCAAGGAACTCTCAGGAAAATAAGAAAACAAAACCAGAGGGATGAGAAACGGAGGAAATAAACAGAAAACAAATAATAAAATGGCAGACTTAAGCCCTAACAAATCAATACTTCCCTCACATGTAAATGGTCTGGAAATACCAACTAAAAGTCAGAGATTTTTGCACAGTGCATAAAACAACAATCAACAATATGTTATCTACAAGAATGGATACATATAACTACTTGGATGAATCTCAAGGGAATCAGGCTGAGTCTAAAAAGCCAATCTCAAAAGGTTGCATACATATGATTCTGTTTATACACCATTCTTGAAATGACAAAATTATAGAGAACAGATTAGTGGTTGCCAGGGGTAAGGTGGGAGAGAAAAGGAGGGAAGTGGATATGGTTATAAAAGGATAGCGTAAGAGACCCTTATGATGAAACTGTTCTTTATCTTGACTATGGTATTGATCATGCAAACTTACTCATGTGATAAAACTGCATAGAACCAACACACACACACACATACACGTGTAAATAAAACCAGTGATATGAATAAGCTTGGTGGATTATATCACTGTCAACTTTCTGGTTGTAATATTAAACTATAGTTCTCCTAATGCAAGATGCTGCCATTGGAGGAAACTGGGTGAAGGGTATATAGAACCTCTATTATTTCTTACAACTGATATGAATCTACAATTATCTCAAAAGAAATTCGTTTGCTTGTTTGTTTTTAAATGGAGGAAGAAATATACAGAGAAGGAAGCCTCCCTTTTACTTACGGCTCCCAAACCTTCCCATTGTCTTACCCAGGAGTAACCACTGTGGCTATTTTCTTACATATCCATCTACAGATAATCTATAGTCTTCCCACATGTAAACATGTGTGTATGCACACACACATATGGAGATATGTCTTTTTTTTTTTACAAATTTTAACACCATACACACTTTTTCACCACATTGCTTTATCAATTTATCTTTGAGCTTTCAGTAGTGACAGAGATCCTTATTTTAGTAGTTGCACAGTGTTTCATTCTATGAATAAAGCCTCATGTATTTAATCAGTACTTTCTTCACAGAAAGACATGATCCAACAAAAAGCAGAAATTTAGTTTATTTCCAAGTTGTTCCTTATTATAAGCAACGCTCCAGGACGAACCAGTGATCACTGAAATGATCTTTTTCCTAATCATTTCTAACCACCCGTACCCCATACACATACCTTGCAAAAACAAGCCTTGTTTCTGGGCTCCTGGGATCCAGGCCTAGACCAACCAATCGCTTCACAGTGCGCTGCACTGTGAACTTAGCAAATGATGACCAGATGCTTATTTATCTTCGTAACCATGCCCTTGGCTTTACATCACTCAGCTTCTCATTGCTAGTTTAAGGCTTATAACTTTTCCTTAGCAAAAGTGAACTTATTTACAATTTTCTGCAGACACTTTTCTTCTTTATGAACATGTTCCCTCTCAATTCTTTCCCTGTATCTAGAATACCTTCTCTGCTTTATTCACCGCCTGCCATCTCTTCCATGACCTGTCCTCCTTGAATGAGAAAATAATTTTTCTTACAACCCCATTTTGACAAGCAGCTCAATACGTAGTATAGTTACGCTTTCTCCTTGAGTACAATGGAAGTCAGGTGCTCTAATATGGCTTGCAGGTATATAAACATACATAAATAGCATGGCATTTACCCTAAGGGGAAGCAGGCACTCATATTTGGACATCATATGAGCCCTTTCCCTTTTCTCTTCATATACCACTGAGACAGCATAGAGATGTGGGCCGGGGCCAGTGAAATGCCAGGCAGCCAGGAGGAAGCCCGATAAGCTGACCACAAGAATGTCACCACTGCATCACCCCTTACACAAAAATGCAGAAATAGCTGACTATTATCTCCCTTCTAACTGTTTACTTCCATACAGATATGGAAACCACGATTTGCATGCTCAGTTGATGAAGGTTTGACCGCTACAGGATGGACCTTACTGGGGTAGCGAAAATGAGCAGTTCGCCATCTTGCCCCACAGCGCAGGCAGGCGTGAACATGTACCAGGCAACTAACTGGTAAAAAAAGCCTGTGCTTCGAAAAAGCTCAGCTTTCCCCACGAGCCCGCTTTGTCCCCAGCTTATGAAAGCAGCCAAACAAAGCCAGCCCCCAGTCAGTTCTAAGGACCTTCCTTTCCTCTGTGCTGTCTCCCTTGTGCTCAAGCATAAGCTTAATAAAATTTGTCTGAAAAATTTTCTGGGATTTCCTTTCAATTTCTATCTTGTGGAACCCCACAACCCGAACGCCAGCTGTTAATACCCCCTCCCCTCTCTCTGTGAAATTTGCAATCTCGCAAACAGACATTTTAAACAGAACAGCAGGTTCAGATTCATGAATTTTGTTATGAAAACCAAAAAAGAGAAAAAGAAAAGCTGGCTACTTTACAATGCCTCTTGCACAAAACCACAACCAAAAGCATTTTTTAGTTAGTTTGTTGTCACAACCAAAGTCATAATTCAGTTTGTGCACTGGTAGATTAGCTTATTTCTGCCAATGCGTCAACAAAGAAAGTGCTGATTGGACTGAGTGTGTGTGTGTGTGTGTGTGTGTGTGTGTGTGTGCGCGCACGTCATTGTTAGTGTCAACTTAAGGTGCCACAGGTAAATGACGGACCCCGACAGATCTACAGCTGCTTTAATACTGTTTCCATGTAATTTTTAAATGTGTTTCCAATGTCTCGTAAGTGTTCCATACAGGTTTGTTGGGTGAATTTGAATGAATAAAGAAGAAATGCCTGTTCATGTGAATGGTTTTCCATAGAGCAGCTGTGTCTACACGTCAGATGTCTATTTCATTAGTGTTGCATGTGCCTGTGATTATGAAAGTTTAATAAAAGTTAGGTGATGAAGCTTTCCCTCTTTGGGTAAATATTCTGTAGCCCTTGCAATATTCCATTATGTGCAAGCTCTGCCTTATCCCTAACCATTATTACACTGCGCTGCAGGGCTATTTTAACGTGTGATCTATTCCACCAGGTGAAGCAAACAAATTAGACAGAGCACCACAGCTGCTTGATATAGGATGTCCTCATGATTTTGCTCTCTTTTTTAATACACCCAAGCATCCCATTAATTTTTTTCAACAGCTGCTGCACATTGAGCAGACTTCTTAATTAGCTAATGTTTGGAAAGCCCTTTGAAGATAAAAAGCCCAATGTAAGTGCTAAGTGTTATTATTACCTTGACAAAAGAGTTCTTTTTTACCTTGGCTCACTACAAAATGTGTGCGCTTTCCTTCTCTCCAACTACTGGTGGTAGTCAAACCATAGGCTACATAAATCACAGGAGAAAGGTCTGAGAAATTCAGCAGTGGCCCCTGAATCACAGGCAATTGAGCACCCTGGAGTGTTCCTTCATTTAATGTAATCTTCTCTAGGGACCAGAAAAAAGAATACTGCTGATGGAAATGGGAAAGAAACACATTTTTCAGGCTCTAGAATGCTTTGGGGGAAATGAAAACACTTAACAAGACCCTCTTTCTTGAAAGGGCTTTTGGTAGTCAAACCTACATTCATTTGTCTAGCTTGATTTTGGAAAACAAAGCAACATTTAGCTATCACAGATTGCATCTTTGCAAACCGATACCTATAGCCTAGACACAAAAAATGATTTGCCTGTAACAAATAAATGCATGAGCCGCCTTCTCCCCCTCCTCATTACCAGTAGGCAGGATAGTAAAGAAAATCCACTAAAATAAATAGCAAAAGGCAAAGAGAGCCTCCATAGTTCAGGGTTAACAACTTAGCCCCAGCCCACACACACTCCCCTTTACTTATCAAAAACACTACCCTCTAAGGATATGTAAGATGCAGCTCCTGTCCTTGAGAAGCTTCCATTTTACTATTAATAAAACAACAGTAATAACTTCCAATGGCACCTAGTTACCGAGCCCCATGCTCTGTACTGTACATATATTATTGTATTTACTCCCCACAACAACCCTGAAAGGTAGTTCTTATTATATTATTATCTCCATCTTACAGGTGAGAAACAGGCCTAGTCATTTCAAATGACATACCCTAGGCTATCAAGAAGGTAGTGGAGTCATAACTTGAACCCAGGTTTGCCTGTCCACAAATCTGAGCTCTTTCAGCAAACAATAGCCCTTCAACGTCCTAGTCATTAGAGCTGAGACAGTGGTACAACATTAAGTATGGGAACATTCCTGTTACAGTTTTTTATTATTACAGTGAGGTAGAGGAGGCAAAGAGCATGTCTGGCTGGTATAATCAGGGAAGTCATTGGGAAAATGACTTTGATCGCTTTTGTGAAGAGGTAGCTTTGCTACATCCAACAAAGTGTGAGAACTGACACTCTTAAATCACCAACTCACAGATGAGCATTTGCTATTACTCATATTTCAGAAAGTATTCAAGAGATAGGAGGTGAAGATAATAGAAGAAGATGAACTGAAAGAACAAATACCCATGCTGTGGAAATTAGCTCCGGCCTTCAGTGCTAATTAAATTTTAAAAGGTAAAGTAAATAAATTACTCATATTTATTTCAAGTAAAATATGTTATTACCAGTTTTTCCTAATGGAACTGAAGTTTTATATCTGAATATGTGGAAAGATAGGACAGTGGTGACATTAACTGAGAGAGAAGGAACTTAGAGGAAAAGGAATTGGAATGGAAGGACTGATAAATCTACCAAACATCCAAAATTGTCATTTTTTCCATTAACACCCCCAAACTGTAAGGCAAGGACTATGCACGCAGCTTTAGTACTGTCTGCTCAGGCAGAGCTCTTAATCAACCTGCTTCTCATCACTTGAAAGCTGTTGTCTCCGCTTCCCGGAGCCAAAGTACCCTTATGGAAAAAGGACACACTCTCACAAGCCAAGATCAAAACACTTTTTTGGTGTTCTCCCTAAATGATAGTAGGAGTAGAAAATACTATGTGTTATTATACACCTCCATGGTTGAAACACGTTTGAAGGTAGAAATCCACATGAACTTCATAGCAATCTCTAGGAACTGAGGACAATTCATAGCTGCCTACTGCAAGGCAGGAGCAGAGGTAGTGAAATGCTCGGTGAAATGCTTGTTTGTTATTAATATATTAGATAAATTATTCAAGAGCTTCATCCTTGTGAGCCCTGTAATTACTGCCTAGTGACTGAGTTTGTTGACCTACAAAATGTACATCAAAGACTTAATCTGCATTTCATACAAGATTCCTTCCAGGCTCTAGAAACTGGGTGGCCAAGTTGCTGATCTGAAGCTCAAAATATTGTCACTCAGAAGTTATAATGGAGGAGAGATAAAGGAATGCAGAGGTCAGAGAAAAAGAATCTTGGATACACCATTTCCAACAAGTGACATAAAAATTCTCCGGAATTTGACCCAATCATTCTTTCCAAATAGATTTTCCATTACTACCTTACTGGTCTCCAAGCTTCCTCTCACATGAAACACTTGCTTTTCCCTCTCCTATGTATCACATGTTTCCCACATGAACTTATTAATTCCTACTATCACGTTTTTCCAGAATGTCTTTCTACCATAAGTCCCCATTTCCAAATCGTTCCCCTTGCTCAATGTCCGTAGATATTTCACTTCCTCAGGGAAGCCTTTCTCTCGGGGAGAAGTTAAATAGTATTTATGCTTCATTCCTCATTTGGAAACAACTACTTTCCTCTGAATAGTGATGCTGTTAAAAGGGTATATTTTGGTAATGACTTTATTATCCTAGAATCTCCTTGAGAGTAAGATTCATATCTGTTTTATCTTAGATCCTTTTGGGCTTTCCGTCCAGTACTTTCAAAAGCCATAAGTGCTAAATAAATATTTATCTAATAAAAATTCACTTAACATTCCTCACATTTATTATTACTTATAGCTAGATACTGTTCTAAGTGCTGGTGATATGCTACGAACAAAGTGGACTAGCATTTGTGACCTAAAAGAATTTACATTCTAAAATATGGGACAGATAATAAACAAAACAAGTAAGTTGGAAAGAATAGAAGATTACAAGTGTAAAGAGAAAAATGAAGAAGAAAGATAAAATAGGTCAGGGTGGTTGAAAATTTAGATTGGTTGGATGGATGGATGATTGGGTGGGTAGCTGTGTGGATGGATGGATGGCTGCCTAGGTAAATGGATTACATTACACAGGAAAACACTGACTTGATCAGTGGGGGGGAAAAACTTTCCAAAAACATTTTCTGTTCTCTATATAAATCAGTTTCTGGAGTCAAAATTGATGGTTCACTTCATTCACAATAACTTTAGAAAAATAAAGAACAGAGAATCTGATTTCTCAGTTTATTGCTAGATCAACTTCAGGGGCTCCCAAACAAGTCACTTTTGATGACTTTGTAAAAAATATTCTAATGTCTATGAGTTTATGAAGAAACAGTTTCTTTGGGTCAGAAAGAGCACGGTTTAGTCTGGGCATACGCCGATAAAAAGAATAATCTTTCCAAATCAAAATTTACCATTGAAGATTAAAATATGAAAAGACAAAAGTTTGGAAGGAAAACGATTTTTACATTGAAAAGTGTCCAAGTTATGCTTATGCTAATTTAATCAAGAATGAAGGCGGTTTTCATATATCCTCAGACCCACATTGGCCAGTTCTTGTATCACAAGAAAGCTGATTATTACTAATTTACTAATTTTTATTTGCAACATAGACTGGTGAGAATCAATTCATGTGTTATCATTCTAGAGATGAAGTGAGGACCTCGTCAAACATGGTGGCCACATTTCTCATGCCTGTTTTCTGCCACATTGTCACTGGGAAAAACAGCAACGGGCATGATATTCTCTTCATTATATCACAAATGTATTTCAGTTTTAGAGAAAACATCTATTTGTGTCTAAAACTCTACTTCAGACTCAGTGAAAAGCATTTAATGAATAAGAACATCTTTTCAGTGTTCCAAGCTAGCTCTTTGAAAAGAGAAAGCAGCATAGCCATTCAAGGTCATTTTCATTTCCCTCATGATTTTCAAGAATCACAATATTCTGGATTTGGAATTCTCTACTTCTATGTAGAGGTAGCACTGCTTAATATCTAATGTGGTCTCTGAATATTTCCACTCCAGACTCAGCCTCTCCTGTAAGTCATTCACTCTTACTTGTTTCCTGCCCTATCTTTATTCTTATTGCTTGACATTCTAAGAGAGAAGTGGGTAGAATGGAGCCTGTATATGCTACAGGAAGCAGGCATGGAGGGTTGTAGGGGGCAGGAGATGAATGATCACAGCATCAGTGAAGTGGCTTAATGTATCCACATCAGATGGTCCAAGTTCAACTCCCAGCTCCACAATTTCTAGCTGTGTGACTTTGGGCAATGTAGCTAATGTCTCTGTGCTGTAGTTTTTTTCTTTGGTAAAATAAAGATCCTGCAATAAAATTGTTGTGAAGGTTAAATGAGGTACTATCTGTAAGTAGCTTATAGATAGTAAATGCCTGCTGCATTATGAACTCCGTGGAAGTATTTGCTATTCGTTGTTCTTCCTGCAAGTGGAAGAGGAAAAAAAGAAATTCTTCTGTGAGCAAAGTCCCAACTAGCTTGCTCTGGGTAGAATTCAAAGTGATATTTGGGTATGTTGAAAAATTGGGGGGCTGGCCACCTGAAGTGTGTACCTATAAGGGATAGAGGGGCTTCCTGGGAAATAATTCTTCACAAGAGCTGAGCCCCACAATTTGGATCCAGTAAGAAAGCCTTGGGCTTGGTGGAGGGAAGGTTACTCTGATTACATCTGATGTGACTCCAGACTAGTTTTATAAGTCAAAAAGATTTATTTGATTCTAGGGAGATAATGAGGTATAGTAAAAAAGGAATGAGATATTTTACTAAAAATTCTGTGAAACACTGGAGAACAGCCAACATGATGCTGGGAGCCCCTCTAAAAAGAGTTTAAGTCCCTGAGAGACACAGAGGTGCCAGCCTCCACTTCAGCAGAGCAGCAGCTGGGGAAAGGACAGGATGGGCGGAGGACAAGCATTTTAGTGGTCACAGACTGCCCAAATGGCATTTCGCTAAAGAAGTGTTAAAACTATTGATTTCCACAGCCCTCTGAATGATCCTGAAACCAAGATATAATTAAACTTTTGCTTTGTTACAATATGCTTACACAAAAGGGTGACATGGCTCATAAACTATGACGCCATAAATAAATTTCACCTGCTAGACTTAGGATTCTAACAAAGTCAGGGAAGGGATAAATAATTTCATTCATTAAGTATCAAGCAAGTATTTATGAAGCCCCTCCTCTGTCCCAGACACTGTGTGTTAGGTGCAAAGGATAAAAGGGGAGAAAAAGCAAGCAGGTTTCGGCCCTCACAGAGCTCACAGTCTGGAGGAGACTAGAGTGGAGACAGAAGTCTCCAGGCAATCAGAAATCAGCCAGTGCTCTAGATGGGAAAATATGCGGTGCTGTGGGAGCACGTGAGTGGCATACAACCTGGATTTCCCACATCAGTGAGGACTTCTTCCTTCAAGGAGTGACCTCTTTGAAGAGAGCTGAAGAATAACTAAAATCTAGCCAGGCAGAGAGAGGGAGAAAGCATTCCAAGCCACAGCAACAGTATGTGGGAGGGTCCAGACACCGTGCCTTAGAGAACCGTTGTAGTCAGGAAAACACAGCCCGCCGCGGGTCACTGCTTGTGTTTGCAAATCAATTTTTATTGGAACATAGCCACGTTCATGCATTTGCATACTGTCCGTAGCTGGTATCATGCTACCATGGCAGCGTTTAATTGTGACAGAGACTGAATGATCTGCAAACCTTAAAATATTTATTATTAGGACCTTTACTGAAAAATGTTTGCCGACCCTTGAACTAGATCAGAGAGCAACTGGCGCAGTGGTGAGCGTTGTCCCAGGGAATCTCTTGGTGTTGGATTGGACAGCAGTACAGAGCAAAATGGAACGAATCAACAGGCACACTTTTCAAGTCCAACACACAGCATCGCCCCTGTGACACTATGAAAGGAAGAGGTCAAAACTGTGTTTCTAGATTATAGCCTCAAATTTCCAGCAACATGCAGAATAAACACAGTTATCTGACAGGCTATGTGACCAACTTTCCTAAAGGAAATGTTGAATGGTATGTGTATGTGTGGGGATGGGGTGGGGGATGGGAAAGTACCCAGTCTGGCCACATCATCAGTTCTAGATGGAAATCACAGGTGACATTCATCCAGTTCAGAGAGCTATCTATAATATATAAGCAGAGGAGGACCTTTTCTTTGGGGTTTTCTAATGACAACAAAAGCTTCACTGAACTTTGCTCCATTCAAAACTTATTCCATGCTTCTGCCTGGAACCTTCTCCCCTACCCTCCTATAATCTTACTATCCTTTGTTCTTAGTTACATTTATTTCCTTTGCCCACAAGGATTGGGATAAATATCCCCACTCCCTGTTCCTATAAGTCACTGTACTTAGCACACAGTATTCTTCCTTGCCTGCTATCGTCTCCATTCCTGTAAGATCCGTGAGAGCAAAGCTGTGTTCTTTTCACTATTTTTAAGTCAGTGTCTGAGACATGTATGGGTCCTCAATATACATTTAGTTAATGTGTAAATGTAAAGGAAAAACTAATAATTAATGTCTGGATTAATACTATGGACTGACAATTTTATATACAGTTGACTCTTTAGTTAACAAGCATAATTTTATGAATAATGAGTCGTATGTTCCTGATATCAACCCCCATATTCTTCACACTAAGGAATTAGCCAGGTATCACTGATAGAATATTCTCTTTTCTGGTATAGTTTATATCTTGTTCTACCTTTCTTTGTCTAGATTTTACATTCCCACTGATTCTCTGTCTCAGAGTCCTATACTATCATTTTCTAATACTGATCTGCTAGAATAGTCACTTCCTTATGTCAGAATTTTTATACTTACTATAAAGACTTCTTGATCTCATATAATAGAGGTTTAACTAACTACATTTTTATGGAGCTTTGTTTATTTCAATTTTCCCTGCAAAATGCTGGCTTCCAAATATTATGCATAGCAATAATACTATTTATCAGCTATAGTCTTCAGCACTTATATTTTCTGACAGACCAGGGAGATGGGGGGCAGATTTTACACAAAAGAAAACATGATTTCTTGATTGATTTCATGTTATCAGGGCACCTTGATATTTGCTAGGTGGAAACTTTCTGTTTAATAATTTTATATTCACAATCACATAGAAGAATCTAAGCCAAATAGGGAAGGACCTAGAAATTCTCAGTGAAGTAAGATGTTCAAAATGGGAGAAAGATCATGATACATGGCAGTCATTTTGCAACCTTTATCCTTATATTTATTCTTATTTTTATCATTTACTTCCTTTGGTAAGTAGATAATCGGTGAGGATAAAACCACACAGGTGATGTTTCGACAAATTCAGGAATCAACTAGAATTGACTATGCACAGTTTTTGCACTTAAGACTACTTTTAAATGTCTAACAATATAAATAGTACAAAATTCACATTAGAAAGTAAATTTAAAGTCAGGGAAAAAGAATTTTGGAGGGGGTCAATCAGGTTAGGTTTTTAAAAGAAGATCATGGACTTGAATTCACAAATTTCTTGCCTTCTTTGAAAGCAAAAAAAAAAAAATTCATTAGACAAAATTAAACTGGGTTAAAAAATGAGTATTTCATGCATAGATTGATTTATAAAGAAAACATGGCATAAAGGTAAGGAATTCTGATATGGATAATGAATCAGCTCAGAGAAAAAGAATTCAAGAAGTTAATTCTGAAAATAAAGAAACAACCCAATATGAAAAGAGAAACAAGAGGGACTCAGTCTAAAGCAGCAAGACAACAGTTTTTTTCTGATGCTAGCAATTCTGTAATCTCATACCTAACATTATATTTTACCAGGGATTGTGGGTAATATAAGAACTTGAGAGAAAAGGAGTGAAAGTAGATTATATTTACAGATGCATACATCCAAACAGTTGACACAAAAATGATAACCGTGAATTAATGAACCTATTCTTCAGAAAATTAGAGAGAGTATAAATGGCTCTGTTAGTTTATCAATTTCAGAACATGGACAAATGAAGAAACTATGCTTAGCATTATCTTAAAAGAATTCTAGGACCTATTTTTACATACATACTCAAAGCTCTTGAGAACTCTTCTTTGAAAAGATCTTAATTATGTGGATGACACATTTTCACTGGCACAAACCTCTGAGCCACAGACTCTTAGGCCGTGGAATTATTTAAGATATCACAGAAGATTGTACTCACTATAGCATTAAAAAAATAGCTTTATCTTCGGTAACTGTGGAAAGGAATTTAATTTTTAAAGCGTTTTTTAAAGGGATGGGTTTGTTATAATAATTCTTTCCAAAGTCTCCTTGATTCCTCAGGAGTTCAAGAGTCATTCATTACCATATCTATCCACTTATCTGCCCAAACATCCAATAACTGTTTTCAGAGTTTTAAATGTTCCTCACACTGAGGTTTATAATATTTTTCTGCCCAAAGAAATAATGATGCCATTATTGTCAGAAAATCGCAAACTAGAATAAGGAGGCTGAAGTGACAAATATTTTTGAGAAAATTTTCAGATGTATTAAAGCAGGGGTGTCAAAACTGCGGCCCGCGGGCCAACTGCGGTCCACTATCCATTGTTAATTGGCCCGCAGCAAATTCCAGAAATATACTTAGTTTACTTAAATAAACCAGGTGAGGCAAACGTACTTCACCTCGAGTGAGTGGCCCGGCTGTTTGTGTATTTTACTGCATACGGCCCTTGGTGAAAACCGTTGAAAAAAGTTTGGACACCCCTGTATTAAAGTATTCTTCCTTGGTTTTTAGAGGGAAAATTAAAAACAGACCTGATCTAAGAACTTTATATGTTCAAATATACTTAGTTTAAAAATATGATAATAGCCAAGAGGTGGAAACAATTCATATGTCCATTGACAGATGAACAGATAAACAAAATGTGGTATATGCATATACTGGAATATTATTCGGGCTTAAAAAGGAAAGAAATCCTGTTCCATGCTACAACATAGATGAACATGAAAGACATTACGTTAAGTGAAATAAGCCAGTCACAAAAAGCAAATATTGTATGATTCTACTTATATGAGATATCTAAAGTAGTCAAATTCACAGAAACAGAAAAAATGGTGGTTACCAGCGGATGGGGGAGGGGCAGGGTGGGAAGTTGTTTAGCTGATATGGAGTTTCAGTTTTGCAAAACGAAAAAGTTCTGAGATCTGTTGCACAGTAGTGTGAATGTACTTAACACTACTGAACTGTAAATGTAAAAATGGTTAAAATGGCAAATTTTATGTTATATATTTTTACCATAATAATAATAAAAAAAACCCTCAGGTATATTTCTGACTTATTTACATTTAATTCACTCATTTGAAGAGAAATCAGAGGGCCATAAAACCCTTGCCATGAGTCCTTTAATTAGCCTCTAGCTCTTTTTTCTTAGACACAAAATCTCCTGTTTTGACAGGATTAAATGAACAGAGGTACATGAAAGGAAAGGTTTAAATTTTCCTTGAAATTGAGATGCTGACTCCCAGAAGACCAATGAGCTTCTAAACCTGAAATGTACACTTGACGATCACTATTAATAACTGAGATATACCATCAGGCAAATTCCCCAACCTACTTATTATGTATGAACACATACAATTATGTCTTTGCAAAACACACATACCATACACTGCAGAGCATGGAATCAAATTAATGTCTTATATAATCTAGCATGGATAATTGATAACAGGAATATTGATTAGCTACCAGAAATATTTCATCTCAACACTTTGTATTTTTATTATTAAGCAAGGAAATAGACAAGTATATTTATTACGAAGCTATTGAAAGAAATAGCTGGAGTAGAGAATATGTGAAATCGGGCCCAAACTTGTTCATTCTCAACAGAGTAGCAGTTATTAAGTTATAGAGCTGAGTGTTAGGCTACAGGTACTGGCAAATTGAAAAAGCAGAGTCTTTGCTCTTAGAGATCTTATTTAAAAAATGAGGAAGATAGCTAGGTCTCTAATAATTAGAATACAAAGAGAATAATATGAGAGTTATAAACAAAGGGCAATAGGAATGCAAAAGAGAGAAAAAAAATAGCCTGAAGTCATAGTCTTCTGGTCATTTAGACCTTGCTTAAAGATTCAGAGGTAAAAATCTACCGTCCAAGAGTATCCACTCCATTTTGGGGAGTTCTGGCTGGTTAAAAATTCTTTCTTAGGTAGAATTAAATTAAGCATACAATTATTTGGAGGAGTAACATATTAAGTGTCTCCTCTTTCATCTTCATGGTAAATCTTATTAGTAGTAATTAATTAATTAATTTAAACATTCATCAAAGTGGCTGTGGAAAATCCAGTGGAGCTGATTTGGCATTTGTATATTAGAATCTGGAAGACTGGAGAGAAGCCTTAGATAAAGATGTTTGGGAGTCATCAACCAATAATTGGGACTTGAAATCCTCCATCAATTCTCCTGTCTTTCTTCTTTTCTCTCAACAATTCAAATTCAATCATTCACTTATCTTCGTTGATTCTACTTTCAAATTAGCTCTCTAATCTTTCCCACCGTCACTAGCATCTCTTATATTAATAGCCCCACACTGTCTGCCCATATCTAGTTTTGCACACTTCCAAACCGTTCTCCACAATGCAGACAGATTTATGCTTATTACATTCGTTAGCTAGGTCTGTTGTAACAAAGTACCAAAAACTGAGTGATGTAAACAACATACATTTATTGTCTTTCAGTTCTAGAGGTTGGAAGTCTGAAATCAGGGTGCTGAGTTTAAGGTGAGATCAAGCCACTCTCCCTCTGGAGGCGCTAGAGAAGGATCTGTTCTGAGGGTCTCTCCTAACTTCTGGTAGTTAGTTCCTTGGCTTGTGGCAGCATAATGCCAACCTTCACATGGTGTTCTCCCTGTGTGCATGTCTATCCTTTCATATGGCATTTTAAAAAGAGAGACACTAGTCCTAGTGGAGTAGGGGCCCATTCTACTTCAATATGACCTCATCTTAACTAATTACATCTGCAATAACATTATTTTCAAATAAGGTCACATTTGGAAGAAGTGGGTTTAGAACTTTAATCTATGAATGGGAGGTGGAGGGACACTATTCAAATCATAACACGTAAAATGCAAATATGATCCTCTTCTTTCTTCTTCAAATGATCAGCTCCTCACTGCCTCCAGGATAAAGTCCAAAATGTCTTAACAAACTAAATTCTTCGTAATCTGGCCCCTAGGGTCTTTTGTTTTATCTCTTGCAACTCTATTTCTCCCTTCCCCCTCCCAGATATCATCAATAATAAATGTAAAAGTATAACAGCAATATGTGTTTTCATTACATGGTGCTATAAGATTCCAACAGCAAAGTTGACCTAATCAGGGAGATCAGAAGATGCTTCCGCAAGGAAGGGACGATTGAGCTGAGAAGTGAAATATCTGAAGGGTAGGTAGGTGAAGAACAGGGAGAAGAGCTTTCCAGATAGAGGGAAGAGTTTGCCCTTTATGCTTAAAGAATGGAGTGAAGGGACGTGAGGGGGAGCATAGTGGGAGAAGAGGCTGGAGAAGCAGGGAGGGCCAGATGAAACAGAGCCCTGTTGGCCACATTCATGAGTTTGGGGGAAAAAACAAGTAACTACTGAGACTCTTATTCAGGGAAATAAGGTTTAAAAAAAATAATCTGCATTTCAAAAAAAATCTCCCTGGTGGCTGTAGAGTACCACAGAAAACAGAGTGTAAGAGGCAAATGTAGATGTAAGAAGCCCAGTTAGAGGCTATTGGGGCAGTCCAGGCGAGAGATGATGGTGTCCTCTTGCTTGGAAATGGTCTATCTCTAATTGAGTCCTAGACATATATTAGGAGGTAAATAACTGAGAGCTTGTACATGGACTGGATACGAGGAATAAAGAAGGAGGGGAAGTCAGAGTTGAGTTCTAGAATTCTGGCTTGGGCACCTGGGAGGCCTACAGGGCAATTCATTAAAATTAGAAAGAGTGGAAAAGGTTCATAAGATCTGCTTTTACGTGCTGGGTGTGGGGAGCCTCGGAGGTCTCTTAAAGGAAATGTTGAGTGGGCAGTTGGGGGTTCAGAAACCTTGTCTGAAGTGGATATATAATTTAATGAATCGCCAACATGTAGATTGTAATTGAAGCCACAAACACCAATAAGTCAGAATTGAGAAGAGAGTGTCTAAAACTGAGGTTGGATTCCAACTTTTAAAGACTAAAGAGGAGAAAAGCCGGCAAAAGAGATGAAAAAGATCATTGCATGTCATGGGCAAGGAGGGGAGAAATGTAAAAAAAAAAAAGTGGTCAACACTGATGAATATTGTCAGAAGTTCAGTTAAGAAAAAGACGGGGGAAGAAAAGAAGAAAACAATAGAGGGAGAAGGCGGAGGGGGAGGAGGAGGACCAAAGAAGAGGAAGGAGGAAGACTGAAAAAGCTTGCCTATCATTACTTTTCTCTGCCCCAAACTCATGTTTTTTATCTTTTAGGGAAAATTACACATTTTTCCATTTCCAGAACCTTCATCTGGAGGCATGGTAGTACGACAATATTTTTCTTGAATACACCACTGAGCACTTCTGTTAATCATTCCCTCATCTCTGCTGGATACTTACTGGGCGTGGGGAAGGGGAAAAGATCATTCAGAGCAGAAGCTTACTTTCAAAGAGCTTTAAGTCTAAGAGAAATATGGAGGCACACTCATTAATTAAGTAAATGTAATCCAAGTGTCCAAAACAAGAGTTTGTTATTAATATTCAGAAGAGGAAGCCATTATTTTTATTAAGTTTTATAGAAAAGGAAACATTTGAGCTGAGTGCAGAAGGGTGGATAGAATTTAGACACTGAAGAGATGGTGGAGAAAGATCTTTCCACTAGAAAACAAACAAACAAACAAATAAGCAAAGGCAGCAAGGAAGGAAATCAGAAGACTGGTGTTGGGGAGTGTGAAGAGACGCACTAGGAATTAAGTTTGGAAAACGAGTTGTTGGAAGGCCATGAATATTAGGATAAAGATTTTAGACTCTTTTGTATTGGCAATAAGGGTTCACTAAATATTATTCATGATGCCCACTTGTGTCTCACTCTGGTCACTGGAAGTCCCATCTTGTATCCCTTGAGTTTTCTATGTGGTCATTCTCTTTGGATCAAACTTAGCACTTCCTCTCAAACACAATTCATCCCTTCCTCCCTTCCTTCCTTCCTTCATTTATTGTCAGTACAATTCCTTTATTTAGATTTCAATAAAGTTTCACCAAAAGTACTGACAAGACAGGGATCGCTCAGAGAGAGGGGCCATAGCTTAGTGGCTATTGTAATAGTCTTTGCTGAATTTTGCTCAGGCATAGATTATCACTATGGTTTGGCATTAGGACTAGGAGATTCAAGAAACTGTTGATAGAATTAGAATGCCTTTTGCTGTGTTCTTTTTGTTCATGATGCTCCTTTAAGTTTTAATTAACTTTCATTATCATCTCCATCACATACTTTATATCTATACCTTCCTTGTCCACTCCAGCTTTCCCTATTTCTTTCATTTTACTTACATATGTTATTTTTTGGCTCTCTCCCGTTTCCCACTAAAATGTAAGCTCCATGAGGAGTGCTTTTTTTTTTTTCCTTTTCTCTATTGTTCACTGCAATATCTCCAGAGCATAAAAAAGGTGTTGGCCTGAAGCTGAAGCTGAACAATAATGAATGTCAACTACAATTTTATATATATATATTTTATTTATATATATATATATATATATATATATATATATATATATATATATATATATATATGTATGTATTTACGAGAAGCGGAGTACAGCATTAGGAACAGAGACAGTGGAAATGTGTGCGATGTCAGAGGGATAGTGGATGGGGGGAGGGAGGTTGACAGTGTGTGAGGGATATAAATGATAAAAGGCTAACTACTACATTGTTTTGTGCACCTGAAACTAATAAAAAAATGTTTCATAAAATCACAAATTAAAAAAAAGGTGTTGGCACATGGCACATGGCAGGCTCTCAGTGTTATTGAATGCATCACTTAATTGTTTTGCCCTTTATATCTGGAGCCCATCAAAATAGATCACCTTGCTTCTTAGAAGACAATAGACAAGAGTCAAGTAAATAAAGGTGAGGAAGGGTAGACTTAAGAAATATCCAGGACGTGGAATCCAAAGAATCTGACAATTCAATAAATGTTTGAAAAAAGGGGAGAAGAGAAAAATCAAAGATGATTCAGGTTTTCAGATTGACTGAGAAGGAAAAGTAGGACCTACTGACAAGCATAGAACCAGGAATACGAGCAAAGAAGCAGGTTTGCAGATTAATCTCATGTTCTAGAAACGGATCAACAGTGTAATTATCATCTCACATAAAATATCACTTTGCTCCATAATATGTTATTTTGAAAAAGCAGAGAAATGTGATAAACCTTGCATTCCAAATAACCTTCTTTAAGCCAACAGTATACTCATACGAGACAATACCATATGGGAAGGCGAGACAGAGAGGCAGAACAAAGAAAGTCTGACTTTGATAGATTAAACCCTTGACTTGATAAATGGTTCATGCAGATCAGTAACGGGAAATCCTACGTGCCAACACAAAGAGCCAAACATAATCTTGTAGTTTAAAAGAATAAATGAATGATACGGCACTCTGAGTTTGGAAAAGCCTCAGCTGTGATCATGAAATATGTATCAAGAGCATGGGCTCTCTGGGTGATATTTCCTCTCTGCCTGTGGTGTAAGATATTTTTTCTGTTACAGAGTAGGCCAAATTCAGATTCTACATTTTATAATTCCTCTGGCGTAAATTGTTGCAAGCCAAGTGAAATCCAGAATACTCATTTTCTTGGTTGGTGGACAAGGTGGCAGTCTATAAAAGGAAATGAGCCAGCAGAGCATCCTTTTTATCCCAAAAGGAAATCACAAAGCATCTCAAAATGGAAGAGAAAAAGATCATCTATCAGAAAAAGGACTGAAAATACATTGTGCTGGAAATTTTCTTTGGAATATGTATAATTTCTGTTTTATTTATTTCAAATGGTTATATATATATATACACACACATATATATGTATGTATATATGTGTATATATATATGTATATATGTGTGTGTGTGTATATATATATATATATATATATATATATATATATATCCAATTAGAAAAGAAATAAATAAATGATTTTTTAAAAAGCCTGATCACTGATCCAAACATGCTTGACAATGAGTTCATGGGTCATTTATTAAGAAATTCTGACAGCATGGTATCCCTACTGAAAGAAGAAACTAATCGGGGATTTTTTTATATCAACCCAAATCATTCTGAGTTTCAGCAAAAAAGAATCCACACGATCATTTTGGAAACAACCAAAGCATAGGCAATTCTAATCACCCTGATGAGATGCTAAATATATTAAATTAAATTCACATATACTTCTTAAATTCTGTTTTAGTCAATAAAGTCAGCCTCTTCATCCAAAAATCATTTCAATAATTTAATGTTGACCTCTTAAATTTTTCTTTGTCTCAAGAATAGTCTACAAAAGCAGTTTTCTTTTCTTTTGCTCTGCTTTGTTTGAAAGGACCATAATAATGATAATAATAAAAAGAAAAACAGCAGAAAACAAGGGGTAAATGACCAACCTGACAGGTACAGATAAATGTAGATTTGTCAGCACTGGCTACACTCCCCAAACCAATATTCATAGAAGTTCTAGAGCAACCCTGGCAAAACATAACTAATCATTTGAAAGGAAATAAAAAAGAAGCCTCTCCCCTACGTACCCATAGCACAGGCACACACCACACCAAATTCCATAAAATTTCTCATACATAAAACCTGATTTGATTTTAAAACCAACCAACCAACCAATAAATCAACAAAAACTTCTAAATACAGCACACCCTCAGCATTAACAATTTAAGATTCATCATTTGGATCAATGAGAATCAAGCCAAATGTCCATTACATAAAATATACACACAAATATCTACTGTAGGACAGGTGCTATTCTAGCTATTGAGGAGGTGTTGTAAATAGAACAAGTTCCTTCTTTCATGGAACTGACAAGGCAGAAGTAGGAGGCCAACAAGAAAGAACCATCCATACTGAAAACGAAGAGAAACTCTAAGACCACTGTACACAGACAGGTGGCAGCTCGGCGGGTAGGCAAGATGATTGAGGTCTCAGGGCCCCGACTGGAACTGACAGGACCTACAAGCAGCTTGGGATGGTCACACTGGCTTGGTCCTCACTGAGGCAGCTCTGTGAGTCTGCAGCAGTAACAGTAGCAGGAGCAGGGCAGCGACTGGAATGAAGAAGAGGGCGGACGCTTGGCAAGACTCATGTTTCAATGGTGCTGCCACAGCCACGACCCCTATCTCAGTGGGAGATGCCATCCAGGCCTTGGTGCTGTTTAAAGGGAGCCTGGGAACAAGGCGAACCTGGCAGAGCTACACAAGTACAAGAAGGGTGCCTCCATCCCAGGATGCCCCAAGACCCACCTGGTGGGGCTTGTGGAGGACAAAAAGGCTCTGAAGGCTAAGGGGGTCCCAGTCCATGTCTGAGTGCCAGTGTCTTTGTGACTGGGGAGTGGGGATGAGCCCACAATAGGAAAGACAAAGTCCAGCTCCTGGCTGACCCATGGGGGTCTTCGGAAAGGAGACAGATTTATTAGTAGATAAATCTTTGGTGCCAGTCTTTGGAGATTAGTGACTCAAGAGGTTCTCCACGGTGACAGACGAGGGTGAGAGGAAGGCTTTGAAAGTGAAGCACAAAGGTACAGGCCTCACTTACAACCTGGCCCAAACATCGTCTTGCAGCTCTGAGGCCCATACCCAGCTGCCCTCTTTCTGTCTCACCTGCCCAGCCCCAAATTAGATGGGGCCACCCAATTACAACCTTGACCATAATCTACAATAATCATCCAGTTTAAACCAAATAAGCAAACAAACAAAAACTGGACCTGGAAACATAATAGTCACTGTAGGAGAGGGACAGACATTAGTCATAGTGCCAGAAGGGAAGGCCCCTTTGAGGAAATAACAACTAAGCTGAGATTGTTCGGACAAGAACGGCCAACCACATGAAGACCAGGGCCTGAAAAATGTCGGAGTAGAGAAAACAGCAAGCAAGTCTATGGCAGAAACATGTGCAGCACGTTCTGGGAGTAAAAGGAGGCCAGTGCGGCTAAAGGGGAGAGGTGGGCGGGGTTCCTTATTGGCCAGGATATGAAGCTTGGTGTTTATTCTGACTACAATGAAAGGTCAATAGAGATTTTAAGGAGATGACTCAAATAATCTGATTTATATTTTTAAGAGCAGCTCTGTGGTGAAAGTTGGTTCGGTCCTGGATTAGAGAGTAACAGGGAAAATCACAAGAAGTGGACAGGTTTGGAGGATGTGGAGGGAAGCAGGAAGATAAATCTCCAGGATGTCTTTTAGGGTTTTGGCTTGTGAAACTGAGTGGATGGCTGTGCCATTTACTAAGATGGGGAGGAATAGGTCAAAAAAAAAAAAAAGTTTGAAGAAAAAACTCTCTTTGGAACATGCACCTAATTGAGATAACTATTGTACAGCCACATGGAAATGTCAATGGAATATACAAGTTAGGAATTCATAGAAGGTGTCAGGGCTGGAGGTATAAAGTTATACAAGAGGATTTCAAGCAATGGAATTGGAGATGGTCACCTGCAAATAAAATAGAGAAGAAAAGAGAACCCAGTCTCAAGCTTTTTACACTTCCATAATCAGAAGTTGGCAGAGGTGAAAAGCGATCAAACAAGTCTGAAAACAGCCACTGAAGTAGAGGCAAAACCAGAGAGCGCTTCAGTGTCATCTCACTCAGTCCGATGAGGCTGGTACATTTATGCTGTGAGAAGCTGTCAGTTGGATCAGATGCTGAGAGGTGAAGTCAGCCAAGGACACAGGCCGAACAACTGTGCTGACACACCGATGTCATGAATAACGTCAACAAGAACATTCCAATATTGAAAAAAATAACCTATCGTTTAAACAGACACTACTATTACTCAAATCATAAAACACCTGAATAACTATTAAGTCAAAAAAGGAAATAATCAATTGCAGTATTCAAACAGCTTTATTTTACAACGGTGTTTCTCAACCTTTTTTTTAGTATTATTCCTCTAAGAAGTCTGTTTAAACAATTTTTTTCTAATTGCACTCCCAACCCCATACCACAGACAGTCTGGGCATTATCTATGTACTGTGGCCCTTTGCATGACCACAAACCTCCTCAGAATCAATTTTCAACCTCCTGTGGATGTAAGGTCTTTCTGGTTGAGAATGCACACATTATAATTATAGGCTGCTGTTAAAGTTGTTTTTAGGGGAAATTGTACAATTCACTCATCATTAGCATGACCACATAATTTATTATCCAACTGACATGTATTTGAGAGGACAGCGGATATTGCTGGTTATTGTATTGGAAGAATTGGCATATACCAAAATAAATGTCCCAGGCAAACTGAGATGTGTGATCCTCCTACTCATCATGAACTCTGGGGGAAAAAAATTATAAAGACAAAATTGTCAATAAATGAATTCTGAAATGGACAAGCAAACAAATTTAAGAGCTGATTTGTCAGGAAAATGAATAAAATGGGCAAAAATGGAAAACCTAACAAAGACAGAAAAAGAAAACACAAAGCAAATTAGAAGCTATAAAAATAATATAATAACAAAGATATTGCTGAGTTAAAATGTGTCATAGAACACTACATGCAGTTTCTACTAAGAAATTTAAAAATCTAGATAAAAGGGAATTTTCTGGGAATGTATAAATTTTTAAATGGACTTAAGGATTTAAAAACAGTATAGATATTCATGAAAGAAATTAAAAATGTTGTCAATGAAATATTTCCAAAACAAAATTTAGGCCATACATTCCTTTGGAAAAAAATTTGGGGGAATCTTCAAAAAACACATAACAATATGTTACATAATCTGTTCCCAAGCTGAACAAAAAGATAGAAAGTTATCCAATTCATTCTATAAAGCTAGTAGAAACCTCGACATGTTACATAATGCCAAAACTCAACAGTTAATACACAAAAAAGAAATCTCACCTATGAATATTGACATGCACATCCAAAAGAAATACTAGCAAATTAATATATTATCACAAGTTGATTAGTATGTACGATCCAGGACAAAATCTGCCTTACCTCTCAATGTTAACTTATACTCTGAACTTTCATACTTTGTTTATCACTTTTCTTAGTCACATGAACAAGGAATTAGAGAAGAATATAATGCTGCAAATCCTTATAACTATAAACGTGAAAAATGTGTCAGAAAATTGAGATGTGGTGTTTAAAATAGTGTGATCATATATTAGAATAATAATGCTTAGGAAAACTCGAGTAACCTAGTGTTTGCTTCACAACGGTCAGCCCCTATATTAGCGTAAGTACTAAGAGATTTTGTGACACTAATATTTCATTTTTAGATGAGATAAAACAATACTTTTAGTCCATTACCATAATTTTAATCCATGTCACAGAGTTGGTATAATAGAAAGCTTATCTAAGAAGCTGGAAATTTTGTTTATTTTCAACCTGCCCTGGTTTAAAAATCTAAGATATGATTCCCACATTTATCCATCTTATTGATGATTCTTTATTAGACTATTAATTGCACTTGAGCTGAAGAAATCTGATTCAAACTAACGCTTTTAAAATGTATCACTCAAAAAACATTCTCATGTTTTTTTCTTAAGCTTATTAACTCTGAGTTGTTACACCTTTTAAAAATTGCAGTCTTGTGAGGGGCATGTAAACATTCAATACATTAATCAACTTCAAACTTGTTCAACTTTCTGTGTTTTGAAATGGACTAGTTTTTTTTCTTCAAATTTTTATTTTGAAAAAAATTTAAGTCAACAGAAAAGTTACATCAATAAGAAATGGACATGTGTATTCTGCACCTAGATTCAGCAGTTAACATCTTGTCACATTTATTTTCTTCCTTCCTTCCTTTCTTTCATTTTATCTATCTATCTATCTACCTGTCTACCGTCTATTTATCTATCTATATTTCTACACATACATGTTTAGCTAAACTATCTATATAAACCAATATACATGGTCCTTCATTATATATATTGTACATATGACACTACCTTATGTAAGCACAATATAATTACCAAATTCAGGAAATGTAATAGTGAAACAATATTATTTTCTAATATACAGTCCACTTTTAAATCTTGGTAATCAACATTATAATATAAATCCTGCTTATTGACTTTAAACTTTTACAATCAAGCTCTGTATAAAACTTGGAAACTTCAAATATAATTATAGAACAGAACATTAGCAACCTTGATGACATAAAAGAGGAGAGAAAGGAAGGAAGCTAATATTCTCATCTTGGTGGACAGACAAGAAAGGCTCCCTACAGGTGATAGAACAAAAAAATAGAAGTCTTAGAATTTAAAGTTAAAAAGAAAACTAACAGAAGAATACTAACAAAATACTAACATTACCCTCAAACTTTGGGAAGGGAAGGATTAATAAAGGTAGGGAGAAGGAATGAGCTAAATCCCCCTTCTTCATAAAGATGACTCAATAAATAATGGCTAAAGTTGATAAATCAAGGAAAGATAAAATAAGGAAATAAGGCAGGATGGTTCTATCTCAAAATAATCTAGTTGCTTTCTGTGCATTTCCTTTCAGAACTTTTGTCTCATTTGTAACCCAAGAGCTATTTTTCTCCTTCCACACTTATCCCCAGTCCATACGACAGGCGGATTCAAAGAGCCAAACTAGGAAGTGTGCAGGGCTTTTCTTCTTGGAGAGGCTGAATACAACTGTATGTGGAGAAAAGTGTGAGAGAAGGCAAGGAGTGACACGGTGAAAAGGAAGACATCCTGGAGGGACAGAAAGGAAACCAGTTCCCACAGAGGTCTGGAAAGCAGTCAAGAGGGATTCAGAAGATGAGCTGTCTTTGTGGCTCCCCCATGCCAATTCATCCCCCTGGACAATGGGTCTCTCATTCAACAATTGTGGACACTTGTAAGACCCCCCACCTAAAAGAGGGTAAGAGGGAGCGCTGCCCGTGACCAAGGTGAATCTAGATCGACCCAGCAAGGAATATCCCTAAGAGAGTATAGGGGTAGAAGCATCTCCACTGGTACCTACGTTATTTAATGCTATATAGGCTACAGGCAGAAGAAACGAATTTTTTAAAAAATCATCAAGGCTCTAGAAAATATGACAGAAGAACAGAAGCCACATGGGGCATTGCTGCTTTTTATTTCAATTCTTCTGCACTACTTTATTCTTTACTATGAACATTTATTACTTTTGTAAGCTTTCTAAAGAGAAAATTAAAACTAATGACTTTCATTACCGAATACCTACTATGAGTCAAGCACAATGTTACGTGCTTTCAATATATTCTCTACTTATTCTTCAAAAAAAAATTAAGTATTGTATATGTAAAGTTAGAGGCT